>NC_135076.1:23897500-23945000 GCF_051107435.1 Chaetodon auriga
GAAATCCCAGAGCTGAAGCTCTACGGAGGCCGATCGTTGCTGGTGCTTGAATGTGATTGGTTGGCTGCGGACAAAGGGAGTCCGTGATTGAAATAAGTGAAGTGTGTGAGACGGAGTGTGGGGTTTAGAGACTGTTTAGCTGCGTATGTCTGCAGATGGTGGCTGGTTTATCTCTTCCCTTTCATATTCAGACGAGCTGAACCTGCTGTCATTTGTAATATGCTGTCTAATTGGCGCAGAGAAGCAAGAATTGATGCCGCCTCAGAAACACTCAAACCCAGTGACAGTCGCCATCCTTCATCACATTTCCTTTCTTTCTGTGTGATGGTAATTAAGAACGATGAAAGAAACGGATGTGGAGTTTTAAACCCAGCCAGACTTCTGGGGGCATCTTCAAAGGTTCATTTGAATCATTTTGGGTTTAACAATCGTTCCCTCGAGAAAAACCCAGATCATGTCGAGCGCTTTCTGTGAGGTTTTTCCTCGCTGCAACCTGAGTTTACATGATTTTTTTTTTTATTACTATCATTTTTGTACAGTGTGTGGTCAAAATAATGGAAACACATGTTTAATTTGGGGACGTTTTGTGGTTTGAGTCAGCTCATTTCTTGGATTTCAAGGCCGATCGCTACTAACATAATGACCCCATCATCATCTGTTGTGGGATGAGTGGATGAAACGTCAAGTGCTCCTCACTTGAGATCATTTTTGGCTATTAAAAAGAAACTTGATGCCGTGCTTGGAAATTCTCCCTTCTGTCAATATTCATGTTGTTTCCTTTAAATTGACCACACTGTCTACAAATGCACAATTTGCCCTGTATTACCTGTGTTTGAGTGAACCTGCTCTCTGAATTCATTCTTTTTAACGGTCATGACAGCTGAGATGAAGGCTTCAGCCAGAGGAAGTGTCTTCAGTCGGCTCAAACAACGTGTTAATCCTCTGATTCGGCGGAGAAGTAGAATCGGCGTGAATGTGAGCCTCCCGTGCGCCGGACAGGCATCGTTCACCAAGGACGTCAGCAACAGTGACCTTTGACCCCGATCCTTTACCTGGCTGCGTGTGTGTATGTCTCTGTCTGCCTCTGGTGTCATGACTGCGGCGAGCGCTGTGACCTCACCGCCGAGCGATGCGCTGCCTGGTGTGAAGACTGAGAACCAATAAACACTCTGCCCTTTTTTACTCCACACGTCAGTCTCATGTTCATTGTTCTGTTCTGTCAGATTGTGTGTGACTGTTTTCTGGGACATGGCACGAGGCTGTGCTCCAGTGAGTGTGCATTGCATCACAGTTGTATTACATGGCTCAGTATTATATAAATACAAACAATCAGTTCCAGCCTTTTTCAAGTTACTCTTCCAAGTCGTTGCAGAGCAGCAGGGATGATTGAGAGCTGCTGTAACTGTCGAGGAAAGTCGCCCAAAGGGATGTCTCCTGCAGAGTCAGCTTAATTTCATCATTAAAACATTATCCCAAATGTATCTTCTTGAATCTGCCAACAAAATATTAAGCAACAGATTACATTAACTCCAGTTACTCTAATTGTGTTGGCTTATAGTGCAGATGTTGGAATTCTTTTGGGTTCTAACATGAACAGCTGTTGGGTAATTTGCAGTGAGGGACAAGTCACTGAAGGAAAACATTACGTATGTAATTTACTTTTTTTTTTTTTTGCCACCCAGACAAAGTATGTTGAGGACTTTGCTATATAATATAATGTATCGACCAGGTTTTTTTTAATGAGTACAATTTTTAAGGTTTTTTTTAAAGAAAAAACTCCAGTAAAATACTGCCTCACACTTAGGTGTGGCAACATAATCTGTAACACGCTACAAAAGCAGGAAAAACAGCTGAGTTGACTGATTTTCTTGGAGATTACAGGAAAAAAAACGAATCAAGCCTATGTTGATATTTCAAATAAAACAATCAGTAAAAGAGGAGGTCCAAGCAGATATACCTTTGTTTTAAGGGTTCACAATCTGTCGCATTTACACACCTGCCTCAACGCACACTCATGCGCGCATAGTGCACCACTGCCACCTGGTGGCGGCGCCGAGCACCTACAGGAGGAGGAAGTGTTTCGGAAGTGGACACGGCAGGCCGGAGAAGGAATCGAAGGAAAAGGGCGGAGGAGAGGGAGCCACCGGGGGAGCTTGAGAAAATGATAAACCATCGTGACTTAGCGGCAGGAGAGTTCATTACATGTAACGTCAGTACCGCAGGACTTTACCGACGCTTGGAAGCTACTTCGCGGACGGCGAACAGCTTGCGGCCATAAGGTAAGTCAGCTCGGTGGGAGCCAGTGAAAACAAGACGACGTAGCCTGACTGGAGCTAGCTGCTGCGTTAGCTAACCTACACGGCAAGGTGTGCAGCGGTTTACCGAGCAGCTAGCTCTGTCTGATAGATGCGGGGATGTCGCTGCAGATGCGGTGACCCGAGCAGGCAAATAATGCAGGAATAACCCGCGTAGAAAGCATCGCACTAGAGCCGTCATTTAGAGGTTTGGGGTGTTTTTTATGCGGTCGTTCATGGCCAACCGTTTTCTCACTGGTGTTTAAAAAAAAAAAAAAAAGGGCAGCAACATCATGAAAGACCGATTGTGTGGAGGAAACGTTTGCCTGCGTGGCCGGAGATGTGTCGGCTGAGCTGTGTGAACAGCAGCCGAACTGTTATTTACAGCGTGTTAGCCTGCTAACGGCTAGCTTGTTATCGATGTGTCACAGGTTTGATAACGTTGCGTCGGTTGGCGCTTACGTGTATTAGCGACAGCAGTTCCCCGCCAGTCAAACGTGGCAGTTGTGTTAATTTCACAGCCGTGATTTAACGCTCCCAACACGCAGAGCTGACACGTTAGGCCCCGTGTTTCGGCTGGTTTTCTCAGTGTGTGTGCCTCCAGCAGACAGGTGAATTCAGCATTGTAATCGGAGGAGTATTACCGAGGTTTCTCTTACAAGGTTAGACCGTGCAAGAGGAGGCTGTGCTGGGTCCACCACCTCAGCTGACCCCCTCTGCACATCCATCACCATGCGATAAAAAGACATGTTTCTCCTTTTGTTCAGTCAAGTGAAGTCTGAATGCAGTCGATCTGGCTCCTCAGCTTGAACGCTGCCCAGCCTACAGCAGCACATAACAGCCAAAGCTGCTCATCTTGCACACAGTGCGAGTTTTGCGGCGTGTTGTACTTCTGGATGCACAGACACATTAACAAAGACCAGCCTGTGTCGTCCTGATGTAGTTACATGATGCTGGACAGGCTTCATCTGTGCTGCAGCACTGGGTCAGCATCTGCCCGGAGGGGCAGGGAGCGAGAGGGGCAGCAAATCAATCCGTTTCTCTGCACATGTTATTGACAGTACATTTTTCATCTCTCCCTCTCTTACCCTTCCTCGCCTATCTCCGCTCCTCCTCTTCCCTCCCTCTCATTTCGGTTTCTCTCCCTCCAGGTTTGCACAGATTGTAGCTCCAGGAGGAAGCCAGCGGAGCTCCCGTCCCTCAGTAGAGTCCGGCTGACAGGGCAGGGAAGTGGGCAGGTGACGGGGAGCTGCAGGGGCCATGCATCAGGGGTGAGAGGCAATAACCGCGGGGGACACACACAGCGTCGGGTGAGGAGGGGGTCGGGGCCGGTCGGAGTGGAGATGAAGCTCAAACAGCGCATGGTGGTGCTGTGTGCCGTGCTCCTCCTGCTCGGCCTGGCCAAGATCTTCCTGCTGGATGGAGGCGAGGGCTCCGCAGCCAGCCGACGGGACCTCAGGGCGTTTCGCAAGGTCGGGCTGCTGGTCGAGTATTGTCACCCTCAGCTTTGTTAAAGAATATATACAGTTCCCTCCAGAAGTATGGAAACTCACTTGGATTTGAATCAAAAGATGAAACAGGAGATCAGAATGTCAGGTTTTATTTTCTGGTATTTATACATGCATGTTGTGTTGTACAGTTTCAGAACATAATATAGCACCTCTCAGCTCTTATCGCCTCTCGCAGTCTGGACCTTGGAACAACCAGCGCAATGCATCTGAGGATCTGAGGGAGTGGGAATCAACCTGGAGCAATAAAAGATCTGTTAATGTTAAATAACTCAGGGCGAGGCCTCTCTGGGCTTTGTAAGTAATGAAGAGTGGGTTGGAATCAATTCTGAATGCAGAAGGTAGCCAGTGTGAGGAAGCCAGGATAATTGAAATGTGATTATGTTTCCTAGCCAGAGTCAAAATCCTGGCAGCAGAGTTTCAGATGAGCCGGAGGCAGGAGAAGATTTTTCTACTGATGCCAGAGAGCAAAGGAATTAAAGTAAACTGGAAGTAAATGATACTTGTGCTTCTTTTGGCTGTTTGTGTGAGGGCTGAAATTCATTCTCGGTAAGATTTCAGTCAGTCTAAAACCCTCCACTTTTTCCTGCTGATGAACTCCTTGCTTGCCTTGGCAGTATGTTTTGGGTACCTACCAAAGAGTTTTAATGCTTTTCTTTGCACATAGGCAGACGTGTTGTTTCAGTAGACCTCTGAATTCATTCTGTCATCAGTAAAGACGAGCGAGCCAGTTTCAGGAGCGTCCATGTAAGCTCGAGCCATGACATTACCGCCGCCACGCTTCTCGGATGAGCTTGTGCGCTTTGGATCACATGCAGATGCTTTCTTTCCATTGCTATCATAAAGGATATCTTAGTCTCATCTGGCCATAAAACTGTGTGGGCCAACTTTTACGACCCATCTCGGCGTTTCTGTGCA
This sequence comes from Chaetodon auriga, assembly GCF_051107435.1. NCBI lineage: Eukaryota > Metazoa > Chordata > Actinopteri > Chaetodontiformes > Chaetodontidae > Chaetodon > Chaetodon auriga. The sequence goes on from NC_135076.1 coordinate 23,902,221, forward strand.
AATTCTAACCTGGCCTTCCGATTGTTGCTGCCAGTGAGAGGTTTTCATCTTTCTGCTCTCGAAGTGTTCTGCTCATGTCCAACCGGGATGCTTTCATGCTGCCTTCTGGAGGTTTTTTTTTTTTTTTTTTAAGAGACCTCCAGAAGGCAGCGCTCAGCTGTTTCTTCACAGCTCTTACAGTGTTTCTGTCATCAACTGTTGTTTTCCTTTGCTAACCTCCTTTGCTCAGAGTTTCCAAATTGTTGTTTTTGTTATTCCCAATTTTCGTGCAAATGCTCTAATTGAATTCTTTTGTTTCCAAGTTCCTCGCCTGTCTCTCATAGACGTGTCTCTGGACATGTTGTTGTTGTTGTTGTTGTTGTTGTTGTTGTTGTACTCAGACTACAAAACCAAGGCTAAAACCAAGACCACACATTCAGGGCTTTTTTTTTTTTTTTTTTATCTTTTCATAAAAAAGCCCCATGGAAACATTTGAGGCAACAGGAAGCACCTGAGCAAGAAGAAAAAACCGGCCACATGTTTTCAGGAACATGTTCAGTCATGTCGGGCCGGGTGGTCCAGTCGCTGATCACCAGGGGGCGACAGGAGCCGGGGGGGGGGGGGGGGGGGGTGAAATGGACAACTTAGCCTTAGAGTCAAAGAAAAATGTAACATCCTGTATTTGGGAGTTTTGGGAGTTGCAGTGTGAAAGATGGCGACCATGTTTAGCATCATTATCTTTACTATCACAACAAAGTCACATCCATACCGTTAACTACTGTTACGGAGCGCTGAGCCGAGGTGGCTGGAGAGGCTGGGTGTCAGATCCATGGAAGAGAGGCCGCAGACTGGTTTGTAATTAAGCTTTTAAAATCCACTCGTGCTGATTAGAGGGGCTCAGTGGGCGGACAAGTTATTTTTATAACATCTTAGATCTGATAGTTACAAATGCCTAAACAGCAGCGTAGAAAAAAGCTGTTTTAGTTGGCTCATCTAAGAATGGGGCGGCTGAAGCAAAAGGTGTTTAAAACTGTTTAACTTTTATGCATGTAAATACCAGGAAATTACACTCTGACCTCCTGAAAACAACAGTTCTCTCATTGTGGAGGTTAATGAAGGAGGATGCACACAACTTTAATTGGCTATAGCGAGTCACACTCACAGTGCTTATGGAGCATATGGCACACACACACACACACACACACACACACACACATACACATATATATCTGTGTAATTACACACAGCGCTGTTATCGCCCACCTCTAACAGATGGAAGCGGGCCTCTCTCTGTCCCGGGGAGCTCGTCTTACCCACACCCTCCAGTCTCCGTGGGAGATAGCGAGCCAGTGGGTGGGCCCGAGAGAGGTGTACCCCGAGGAGACCCCGGAGCTGGCCGCTGTGCTCACCTCCCTCAGCTCTGCCAGGATAGAACGGGCAGACGTGGGCTATAAGGGCACGCAGCTGAAAGCCCTGCTGGTGCTCGACGGTGGGCAGAAAGTGGTCTTCAAACCGAAGAGGTCGGATTTCTTAATAATACGGTTACACATTTAATGCTTAAGAGTGATTCATCTCTCTCACGCTTGGCCTCTCCACCCTTCCTCAGATATAACCGAGACTACGTGGTCGAAGGCGAGCCGTACGCAGGCTACGACAGACACAACGCAGAGGTGGCTGCTTTTCACCTGGACAGGTGGGCCAACGTCGTAATTGGAGTGTCTGCCGTTCATCCTCTCTGATCTGTTCATGCAGCTGAGGCGCTGTGTCGTAATGTTGTGCTGTTCTCTGTGCAGGATCCTGGGCTTCAGGAGAGCACCTCTGGTGGTGGGAAGATACGTCAACCTGCGGACGGAGATTAAACCTGTGGCCACAGACCAGCTGCTGAGCACCTTCCTCACGCAGGGTCAGTATCTGTCCACTCCCTCGTCTTCTCTCGCAGTTTAAAGTCAGAGCTGAGCCCCAGAGTGCGAGCGCGGTGCTACTGTGTGAACGATTTCCCTTTCTTCTGACTCATCTGTCCACTTTCTCTCTAATTCTGATCTCTGTTTTCACTCTCTCTCAGTCTCACTCACATTTCCTGTTTTATTTTTCCCCCGAGCACTCTAGACCAGGATACGCCTGCAAAGTCCTGTTTCGTGAGGGTGTGGCACCATAAGGTTGATGACACTGTAATCATGCTGATGCCTTTGGCAAACAGAAGCTTTTGTGATGAGATGTTACGGGTTGAACTATGGGGAATGTAGAATTTTTAAGACCGTGACCCGTACTAGGAACTTAAATTCAGGCCTCTGCTGGTTTGATTCTGACTGTTCTTCTCCTTCATCTGTCTCGTGTGAGTCCCTGTAACTTTACAGTAGTGCAGTACTAAATCACTGGAGTGTCCCTTTCAGACTGTGTCAGAGATCCATTCAGTTCGCTCTTCATTTTTGAGGTGTCAAGTTCTCAAAAGCTCAGACAATATGACAAAGCAGATTTGTCTACAATGTGGGATTTTTCTCTTCTGTTTGCACTGTTGTAGCCTTCCCTCAAATATCTGGGCGTATTGGGCCTCTGTGGGTAATATTACAAATGAGCCGGAGCAGTGCTGCAGCATTGCTGTTGGATTTTTATGTGAGGGTCGACCTTCATCTCGTTTGTCATTTGTATAACATCGTCAGACTCACGATGGAGTTAAAAATAATATCAAAATCAGCGCAGCAGAGCCAGAAATGTCGTCTTTGCTCTTGTCAAAACCCGGTTCCTACATTACCCACAATGCACCACCGACAGGTCAGTGGGAGACTTCTCAAACAGAGATGAGGAGTGGGCTTCTCTGTGACTCCACACCTCCAGATGTTTTTCATTTTCACACGTTGTCATCATCAGCCGACGCTGACTCGAGTGACATCACTTGAGGTCGCGTATCGGACTGCACGCCGCTCCCGCTGGAGCCACAAACGCCTCACCACATTTACAGCCGCACTCTCTGAGACCTGTAAACACACTTTGATGTGTAAAACAGGCGGAGCTCCTCTTCAATGCGGCGATCCGTGGCTTTCCGCTTGTGCAACAAACGGCAAAGATTGTTAAATGTCAAAGAACTGCAGTGATTACGCTATAAATCGATCAAGATAAGATGTTATTGATCCCCACGGGGGAAGTGCAGGTGTTCAGCAGCACAAGGATGGAAATACGTACAGATAAATGCAGGAAGGGAAAAATGTAGAAAATAAGAATAGAACGAAAATTGAATCTATAAAAGAGAAATTAAGCTCAGACACAGTCTCGTACAGGTTTATTATTAGAACCATTTTGCTGCTCGATTCGTGGTTGAGGGAACATTTGATGGTTCCAGCTTCTTCACTGTGGAGATCTGCTGCTTTTCCTCGTCTGACATGATAGTAAATGTGATATTTTAAGGTTTTGGACTGTTGATCGGACAAACCAAGGCGTTTGATGACGTCACCTTGTCCTCACAGGAAACTGTGGTGGACTTTTTTTTTCTTTTTTCCGATGCTTTAGTAAAAAAAAAATATTTTTCATTTCGCAACATTGTTGTTGGTAGGAAGTGAAAATCACTACTCGCCGACGTGGTTCCATGAGAACGAATCTGTTATACTCTGTACTAAATGGATTTGGGGTCCTCGGCATTGTCGGCTGCGCAGGTGTGACCTGACGACCTGGATCTCTGTGTTCTTTTCTTTGTTTCAGCGCAGGTTAATCAGCACTTCTGTAAACGCATCAGCATTAGCCGGCTGGCTAACTGTCAGCACTCAGTAGATGAACGCAGAGAGCCTCTTTACACACTTTAAATTCATCACAATCTAACATACAGATTAATGTTACCATAATAAAAAAAACCCATCTCAGGCGTCAGCCACTGTTAAAGGTGAACGCCAACATGAGACCGCTGCTCGTCATCGCTGCCTCACTTCTTCTGCTGTTGACCTATGTTGTCATAACTGTGTGGCACTTTCTCCTCATTATGTTCCAGAGTTTTTTCAGCATTTTGCGTGTGATTCAGCAGCTGCTCAGGCCATTCGTGCCTTATATGTTGCTGTAAGTAGCCTTATGTTTAAAGCTGTCACTTACCGCCAAACCGTGTACGACATTATATGACTCATCTCTGCAAGTGTCTGCAGTTGTGGTTTACAGCCAGTTGATAGAATAACACCCACCTCACAGTGGGATAAGCATTTGCACAGATGCGTCATTTTGTTCTCAACAGATATATCAAATACACAAAAACTTCAAATGGGTTGTGTCGCAGAATATGAAAGACCCCCGTTTTTAGATGCATGTAGTCATGTGTAAAGTTTTGGTTTTGTCTGAGCAGGTTTTCTAAATATCTGAGATTTGTATCGTCACCACAATAAAGACACTTCTGCTTTTACTGCTCACAGCATTTAAATGTGAATTTCCAAAATTCAAGAGGAAGATCTTTCCCAGAAGCTGTCAACAGTCTTTTAACAGCTCTTGTTGCAGAGTGGTCAACCACTGAGCTGCACGAAGGATCGCTATGATATATATATACTTAAAACACACCACAGACTACACCCGCAGAAACGATCATCTTGACTCAACACCTTAGACTTAGACTTAGACTTAGTTGATCCCAGTTTGGGGAATTCTTTTGTTGCAGCAGCAGGTTAAAGACACACATAAACATAGAATATATGCAATAAAGAAGAATAAGGATGAGAATAAAACGTCTTAAAAAATCTAACCAAGTATATAAAATCTAACTCTTAAAAATGTAACTAAGTATAGAAACATAGAGTAATAGCAATTGTTAAAAAATATGACTAAATATATGAACATAGAACAGTTTGTTGGTTTTGGTTTTTTGGGGTTTTTTTTGTTTGTTTGTTTGTTTGTTTGTTTTTTGCGTCTGTTGGTTCCAGTCTGACGTGAGTCGTGAACTTTCTTTGTATCATGTGCTGAAAAGTGAACGTATGAGATGTATTAGTTGTAGCATGAAGTGAAAGAACTGGACTATCAAATTGGACCTTAGCCATGTAGTTTATTTGATGTGGAGGACTGAAGATAATTAACATTTTCTAGATGTTTAAGTTGTCTGTCAGCTGGATTTTTAGGTGCACAGTGAGGGCAGTTCATGTGAAAATGTGCTGAATTTGACACGTGCTGTAAAGTAACTCTCATCACATGGTTTGAGAGTGAGCTGTTTCATGGTGGACTGTGGAGGACGGGCCTGAGGAAGGAGCTGCTCTGCAGGCTGGTTGTACGACAGCGGATACTTCTGCATCGCTTGTCGGGTGGCAGCACAGAGAACGGGCTGCTGCTGGGGAGCTTACAGGTGGAATCTGAATCAATGTGCAACACTTCCTTTTTCCTCTTTCAGAAGAAGAAGAAGAATCGGGGGGAGACATTCCCCTTTATTAGTCACACACACATGCGGGCACGACGGCACACGGCACACGAGGTGAAATTTAACTTCCGCCTTTAACCCATCCTGGTCGTCCTTCCTCCGCGGCAGACCAGGAGCGGTGGGCAGCCAGACCGGCGCCCGGGGACCCATCTTCGGTGTCACATTGGTCAGGTGGTGATCTTCTTGCATGTTTTTAGTGGGGGTATATTTTACGGAGGATACCCCAGGTGAACACGGGGAGAACATGCAAACTCCACACAGAAAGGCCCTCCTCGAGCAGCAGGCACCGAAGGCATGGTGGAGGACACACCCGGTGCCCGCAGCGAGATTCGAACCCGGGACCTTCTTGCTGTGAGGCGACAGTGTTGCCACCGTGCCACCGTGCCACTCCCGTGAACTCCCCTTTGCTTTCTTAATCATCTGCGTGTGCACACTTGTTTTTGGTGTTTTCATGCCTCTACATAGAGACGTTATGTTTTCAGGTTGTCCAAACGTCCGTCCTTGAGGAAATTCCTTCAGATTTGCCACCGATGTTCACTTGGACTCAGAGGATGAACTGATTCGATTTGTAGTGGTCAAAGGTCGATGAGGCCTCACAGCACGTGTTTGGACATAACCCAAGAGTTCATACACTAATTAGGACAAGATTTGACACAAATGTCTCAGGATAAACTGCTGAAGTGATGAGACTTTATATCCAACAGGGCAAAACTCTGTGAAAACACTTTTCTGCCCATTTTCAACACCTTAAGTCAAGATTGGGACCATTTTTCACATTTGGTCAGACACTGAATTGGTGGCACTAATCCTTGAACCTGTGCTGACTGTTCGATCCTCTGTGCTGAAGAGATGAGTGTGTGTGTGAATGTGTGAAGCCTCCATGTTTTACTCTTGGTAGCTTCTTTGCAGCAGTATCCATGCAGTAGCCTGCATGTGTCTCTAACTCTTCACACTTTCCTAACTCTTTCTTAACACTCTTATTGCTTTGGTTTCCTGTACCTTTCGTACCCCCTGACCTGTTTGCGTCGCTGTCGAGACGACACGGCGAAGTGGATTTACTCTCATGTGCACCTTTTTCTGTCTCTCTGCAGGTAATAATACATGTTTCTACGGAAAGTGTTATTACTGTCGGGAGAGCGAGCCAGCGTGTGCTGAGGGAGAGATAATGGAGGGGTCTTTAACGCTTTGGCTGCCCGACGTCTGGCCATTGCAGAAACACCGACACCCGTGGGGACGCACCTACAGAGAAGGGAAACTGGCCAGGTGGGTGTTGAGTTTGACTCCGGAAAGGATCTTTGTAGTTTTTTCATTAGTGTTTAAAGTCAGGGAAAATCCCATGACTTGAATGATTGTCGCTAATGTTTATCAGAAGGAAGTGGAAACGTTGCGACGCTGAGGCTGAGCGTCAGCTCTTCCATAGCGATGGTATTTCAGGTCAGTGCTGGTGAAGACACTGGCCTGTACTTTCTGTAATGACACTCCACCTACTCCTTCATTCTGAGAAATGTTTCCAGGGGTGGGAGGGTGACTGAAGGAGGGCTACGTGACTCAGGGTAAAGCATGATATCAGTTATCTTATTATTTGGTGCCTGAGTAATGGGCAGGCAGTTTTATCAGGGACTGAATACCTGATGGTGGCAGATTAGGTGCTCAGATGAGACGACTAACCAAATGAAAAGTGATAGCACAGAGGTGTCATCAGCTCGACTGGCGCTCCCCGGTAGCCCATGACAATTATTTCAATTATTGTCAGTTTGAAAACTTGTCAATTCATTTGATTGTAGGTTGGAGAAAATCCATCAGTTTGATCATTTTATGCATTAATTTAATAAGGTAAAAAAAAAAAGAAGTTATTTTACAGGTCTGTAACTTCTTAATGATTTCCAAGATGTTTTCTGCAAATGACTTTTTTTAATCATTGGGGGGAAAAAGTGTTCAATTATTAAATTCTAGTTAGAAATGCTGTGTTCATTTCTAGTTTAACTGAGGGTCTTCTAATCAGTGCACGCCGGATCAGCTGGTCATGTGTGTCTACAGGCGAGCAACATAGATTAAAATTTCCAATAATAAATTTATAGCAAATTATTATTTACTTGAGTTTTAATGGAGCATTTCTTTCAAGTACATTCCGATTTTCTATTTTTATTGTTAGTTCGCAATTATATTCTTTTCCAGAAACTTCATGGAAATGTAATTAAATCCAGGCATATACAAAAAAACAATTACGTTTTACTCCCATGTGTCATTAAAGAGCTGCCTTGAGCTTGAAGAGCAGCAGCCTGTTGTTGTTCAAAATTAGCTGAATTTCAACCTGAATTATTACTGAGTGATAATTTCTGCATTACTAAGATAAAAGAATGCCACAGTTTTACTCACTAATGGTGAAACATACATCATCAGCACAGTAATCCAGACCTGTGCTTGTTTTTTATGGTGTCCCCTCTCACGTGCTGCTCTGCTCAAAGGCAGTGGAAGATGTTGGAGCCCAAAATTCCCCCCAAAATTCAGCAGACTGCAACTTTGCTCTTACATCCTCAATGAATGTTTGTGCAGCGCTCTGCATGATCTGCACCTCCGACAGAAAGGAAAATCCTCCTCACAGGAGCTCACAGGACGTGCACGTTCAGCCGTATGAAATGGGGAACATGGCACACAGCTCACAGTTGTTCCTCTTTCAACTTGTTTTCGCTGTTTCGCAAGCGGATGAGGGGACTCCTCAGCTTGATTAGCTTGTTGCTTGTCATACTGCTTCTGCTTTTCTTCTGCTCGAGTTCGGTGTGGACTGAGTGTACATACATCTTTTGTCTCTAGTATAATTAGGGCCACGAGGTGAAGCCTCGAGCCCTATTGTTATCCTGCGTGTTTTTTCTTTTTATTATTATTATTATTATTATTATTAGGGACACGGGCAAGCCCTGAGCCCTGGCCCCTACAGCTATGGAAAACTGCGAAAAATTTCCCATAAGGAATGAATGGGAGGAGGTCAAAAAACTAACACTTTTTTACTGCCTATTGCTCCGGTTTACTTTCACCTGGGGACTCCATTTAAACTTTAAAATGTAGACACAAGTCTTGTGTATTGGTGTATCATTCCATGTTTTGATAGCTCATATAGTTTTTGATCAATCACTGTTCAATGACCATGATCGTTTTTGGAGAAATCTTGAGATTATAATGGGTGTGTATTGCGTGGAATGTTGGCGCTAGAGTGGGTGATGTCATCGGACAGAGTGGGAGAGAGCCGAGAAACCTTCCAGATTTTTGCTCTTTCCACGCTCCTCCCAGCCACAGTTTACACTCTACACGCACGATTTTTTCCACAGTTGTAGACAAATTTGTTCCGTCTCTTACAATGTGCTCCAAAAATCTGAGAGATTAAACGAAGTTGAATTAGCAGCCTCGAAGTGCGGCCACGTCTGTCTCTGCTCCTCATTGACTCCAATACAAAGATTTTCTGAGACGAGCAGAACGGACCCCAGTTTTTAACTCACAAGTGTCGACAAACTGTTTTGTGTAGAAACACCGAAATCACACCCGATTGTTCAGGAAGTCCTTACAGCGATGATGGTCGGTGTATTTTTCTGATAGGAGCTACCGTTTTGTCAGAATCAGCCCAAATGTGAGACCAGCGCAGAGGCAGCAAATCGCTGTGTTTCTCCGTCTGAATGCATGTGTGTGTGTTGCGCTGAGAGCGCACGTGCGTGCCTGTGCACCTGTTTCAGTGTGTGTGTGTGTGTGTGTGTGTGTCTGTCTGTCTGGTCGTTCATTGTACGATAGTTTATGAACTCGTTCATATTTTGGCCGAACGTGAACTGACCGTACTGGATTACTGCCTGATGACCGTCACTCTGAACTCTTCATCCTGGTGTCTGTGAACGGCACGCTCTCTCACTTTAACTTCGTTCAATACGGTGCCAGATTTCTATAGAGCCTTCCAGGCGAGAAGCCAGCAAAAACACGCCGTAAACGGGCCTATCTCGCAACACCAGCCACCAGCGTCACACCGCCGCGTGCGTCACATGGGGTGAAAGCTGCAGCTGTTAGTCGTGTGGACTGAATGGACAGCAGCAAAGCATTAAAGCAGCAATGGGGAAATGTTGTCCCCTCAATGCTATTGTAAATCATGGTTGGATAATGATTCCAAACTGAATATGAAGATGAACTCTGACGCATAGTTACAGTGTTTAAACTGATCAAATAATTGCTGTCTGTGGTTCTATATAGGCTGTGTCAATAAGTTTGAAAAATAGTAGCTCACAGCAACATATGGAAAAAAATAACTATGAACTAATTCATTTTTAGAACAGTGAACTTAGTTCAAAATGTTTAATTATGAATTATCAACTGATCTACTTCATTTTAAAATTTGTGAACTGAACTTTGAAGTAGTTCATGTAGAAAGTGAACTTTCCCAACACTGGCTCCTTGTGCATAATGTCATAATGTCACTGTTATTAATTGTTTGAAATGTCTGATGAAGCTCATCATAATGTACACACTCCGGCATTAGCCCTCGTGGCCCTTTCAAAATTTCCCCAGGGGAAATTGTCGAGTAAGGTAATACTTTCTTTCTACAGTCAAGTAGAACCAGTCTTCCTCTTATCTTTCTCATCTGTGCTCTTTTCTGCTGCCACCACACACACATTCTGTTATCAAAATTAAATTACTAATGATGGCTTAAAGTGAATTTTGGGCCCAGAGCTGCTTTAAAGATCCAGTATGTAAGATTTAGACAGAACATGTTTTCATTCGTGCCTGAAAATAAGAGTTGTTGTCTTTTCGTTAGCTTAGATCGACAGAGAGTCACAAAGTCTGCCATGTTTCTCCAGCAGCCCAGAAAGCACAAACCAACACTGACTCTAGCACCTTTTTTTAGCGGACACTGCAGGGGAGGGGTGAGGCGAGGGGTGAGGCGAGGGGTGAGGCGAGGAGTATCAACTGGTCGCAATCGGCAACCTCACCACATGCCACTTAATGCTACACTCTGGAGCTTCAGTGGAGATCCGGCGGGATCATCAACACATTCCACTGACATCATCAGAGAGACTTTGCTTTGATCATGAAAGTTCACACTCTCTCAGCGGTCATTAAATATGAAACAAAAGCTGACTTTACAGAAAGTCTGAAGAGTGAATGTGGACAGAATTTCACTTTAAATCAGCTTCACTTTCTTTTCACCGAGGACGGTGCGGCTGCTGAGATAAAGCTGAATATATGCGCGCAGGCCGGCTCGGCTCGGCTGTGATGCTGCTCCCCGCTGAGCGCTCCTCGCGTCATCAGGCATTCCTCTCACTGAAGTTCAGCTGCATTTCAAAGTGCAGAAATTTAAGATTATGTTAGATCACAAAACTGTGCCAGACAGGGTTGCCCCTTCCCATTCCTGTAAAACTAGGCAACAACACCAGTCCGTTCTTCTTTTTTTTTTGATGCCTAGCAGCTGGAAAACACAATAGGACCACAGCACGGAGCCTGAACTCTGTGCCCGTTCAATAAAAAGTGATTTCAGTGCCACAGAAAAGGATTATCTTCTTTTAAAAGGGGTTTAGAGCTGCGTGTCTGCATGCATGACAGACCATTTACAGTCAACACGGTAGATTCAGGTGATGATTTCAGTGGAATTGTGTGTGTTCATGTGTTAATCTTTCTAGGTGGGAGTACGATGAGAGTTACTGCGAGGCGGTGAAGAAAATGCCTCCGTATGATGCGGGGCCGAGGCTGCTGGACGTCATCGACACGGCCATATTCGATTATCTCATCGGGAACGCAGATCGGCATCACTACGAGAGTTTCCAGGATGACGGCGGCGCCAGCATGCTCATCCTGCTCGACAACGCCAAGAGGCGAGTGATAATGAGATAAGAATCACCGTCGATTCCTTCACCGAAAACACAAAGATGAATAATTAAGAAATGAATAAAAAGACCCTGAAACACACCCTCTGAGGTGTAATGTCAAACCACGTCCATACAGAAATACAGAATACAGAAATAGAAATAAATGAAAGATGTGTGAGTTTTGCAGTCGACGTGAATCTGCAGCACTGACTCACTGGAAACTTCTGCTTCATCAGCTCACAGGTTTCGGCACATGAACTCAACCAGGGGTGGAAGTAACAGTCCAACAGGTCAAAACAAAAACACTTTTCTGGCCATTATTCAGCAGCGTAACTCAGGAACAGACGCGCACATCGGTCCTGCTGATATTGACAGTGATGAGCTCTCTGTCATTATGTTCAGTTATTCTCTGGATTCATGTAAGTTTGTGTAGTGAGAACTTCCATTTCACCAAAAAACCCACCTAATACCGTTTATTAAATTCCTTCAAAGTCCTCCATACAAATATTAGATGAGTGTGGAGAGACGGGCAGAGGCTTACAGCCGTGGGGGATTGTTCTAGTTATTTTCATTTTCACTTTTTTCCAGCATGCCTTGTTTTCAGGAACTCACTTTCTGCCACTGAAACTACTTTATATCTGACTCACGGTGTTCAGCCACTTCCATGAAGCGAGGACATCGAGCCGTTCGTCTTCTTTGTTTTTCGGTGATCGAAACAAACAGTGGAAACTTCTCTGTCTCACTTGTTAACATTTTTGAAGAATTATTGGCAGTTGGCAGGATGAAGGCAGAGAGAGGCAATCAAAGAAGCTTTTACCGGCCACCGCCGAGACTCTGGTGATGTCATTTTCATAAACCTAATTATTCCAAACAGAGGGTGCAGAGTCTGCTTTAGTAAACCGTGAGCATTCAGTCCAACTCAGACAGACAAATTTTGAAGATTTTGAGGGAAATCAGGGGCCGTGGGTGCAGATGAGGAACAGCTGGTGCAGAGTTAAAATGCCACGTTGTGTGGGCACACTTTTAAACACAATACAGAACAAAACACAGCTAAGTGCGCATAGTGTTGGAAAATAGTTGCGGTGGAGAGGAAACAGCACTTTGTTCCATGACGTGTAACACACAGCCATGTCCTATAACATGAAGGCCGCAGCCAGCAAGGAGGAAATGACACCGGCGACCTGAGCGCGGCTGTGGATGCAGTTTAACGTGCATCATTATAAACTAACATGGCATCATCGCATCAGACTGCAGAGAAGCTGCTGTTAGCAACTGGCTTGAGCTCAAAGAGGAACATGTGAGTGTGTGTGTGTGTGTGTGTGTGTGTGTGTGTGTGTGTGTGTGTGTGTGTGTGTGTGTGTGTGTGTCTGTGTCTGTGTGTGTGTCTGTGTGTGTGTGTGTGTGTGTGTGGGTGTGGGTGGGTGGGTGGGTGTGGGTGTGGGTGTGTGTGTGTGTGTGTGTGTGTTCGTTCGTCGCCTTGCCTTTGAAAGTGTGTGTGCAGTCCTCGACAGTGGCCAGTCAGGCGTGTGTGTGTGCGATGCGCTTTGATGGCTTCTCCTGACCGCGGCGCAGACGGGCTTCCGGCTTCGGTCGCCTCACTTTGATTTTTATTGGAATCATGTGTTGTTTGTTTTCTGCTCTGTGTGCAGCTTTGGGAACGCAGCTCTGGACGAGAGAAGCATCCTCGCGCCCCTCTATCAGTGCTGCATGTGAGTCCTCCGGAAATGATCACATCTCGCCTCTCCACGATCAATTTTCCGTCACGCGATCATTTACGATATCGTCTCTTCTTTTCCTTCCTCTGCCAGGATTCGCGTGTCCACGTGGAACAGGTTAAACCTGCTGAGAAGCGGAGCTCTGAGTTCAGCCATGCGGCAGGCGCTGGCATTCGACCCCATCCACCCGGTGCTGGCCGAGCCGCACCTGGCCGCCCTGGACAGGCGTCTGTCTGGGGTCATAGCAACGGTCAAGCAGTGCATGGAGTCCCAAGGCCCCGACAACACTCTAATAGAGGACCGAATGAACCTCCCACATCCCTAGAAAGCAGGCACCAGAGAAAACAGGGGAACAGGAACTGCCAGGACTTAACTTCCTGAGCCTGGAGAGGAGGAAGTGGACGAGCCCTGGTGTTAAAGAAAGAGATGCAGAGTGAGTGACGGGATGGACAGGGTGGAGCAAAGACCGTGTATCTCTCCGCCCTTGTGAGTGTATCATCTTAAACTATATAAACTTCTCAGGACTGTTGTACACTAGAGGACAGTGTCTGCTGTAAGAACTCCTCCATCTGCTTCTGCTGTTTGAGTCGACGCTCCCGCCTTGTGCCAAATTCTCCCTCCGAGTCCAGCTTCTCCTTAGGAGCCAACGAAGGAGGAAGGATGGGGCTCGGAGGGGCGTAGACACTCAAAGGAGGAGGAGGAGGAGAAGGTGAAAATGAGCCATCGACGCCTCAGTGAAAAACATTTCAGGCTGTTTGGAGCATACGGTCCAAGACACTGCTGAGACAACAGGATGTTAAATCCACTTCAGATCTGATAATGTTTTTTTTTTTTTTTTCCTTTCTCCAACTGAAACTGAACTTTGACCGGAAGGAAAAGAGAGCGAACTCGGCCCTGCGCCGTCACCGTGTACATATTTAACGAAGTAGTGACATAGAATTATGAGATGAAAGAGTATACATTTGTGGATTATAATATTAAATAAAGTAAAGGGTGGGTGCGTGCGTGCGTGTGAGTGAGTGAGCGTGGGTGCGTGGATGGAAGAGCGCCATATCGTGCCGTGAAATAAGAAAGCTACTGACATGACAGACTTGAAGTGAGGGGACAGAGAGGTCAGGTGTGTGGGTTCATCTTCAGCATTAAACTATGATCTATTTAATTGTGGTTATCTGTCAGTCATCTTTTCCCCCCTGAGCTCACCACTGAAAAGGCACAAAGTCTGTTTTGGAATGTGTGTTAGTGCTGTCGCTGCTACTATAAAAAAAAAGAAAAAGAAAGGGGTTTGATGTGGTGCAGCGTTCATGTTGGAAGGGACTTTCACTTTAGTCTTACTTTTACTTGCTCAGATATTTTTCATGTTAGTCAGACTGAATCCGAGATGCGTTTACAGGTCATATGTGGAATGCTCTGGTTGCAGTTACCGTTCAGTTTATAATAAGCACTTTTAATCATCTCATCGTCTCACTTCCTGTAAAATTTTGTTTTCATTTTTCCAAATTCGAATCACTTCTCACTTGCTAAATTTGGCTCCAATCCGAAGGAGCGGCCACTCTTTTTCAGCCGCATATCAGTCAGACAGCCGGCACCTCCTGTGTCTGTGGGGCTTTAGTTGTCTCCATGACCCGAGATTGTCTCAAAACAAACTGCATTTTAGCGTTTGTCTCACTGATCTCTGCCCTCAGATTAGAGGTTGGTTTCATTTATGTTATCTGGAGTTTTAAACAGAGATAACTGCTGAAAACACAGCACCAATGCAGATTTCTCATCAAAGTCTTTTTTTGGGGGGGGAAGGGGTGGGGCACACGCAGACATTGATGAGGTGGGGAGGTGTTTTCAGTTGTGGTTAGCACACCTGTGAGTAAGTCAGGGACATCCAGCCGTCCTGAGGTCTGATCCTCCGTGCAGCTGTCTGTAACTGAGCTGCAAGCAGGTAATGTCATATCAATATCGTCCTGATTTTCAACTTTTAACCTTAAACTCTAAACCTCATTTGTGCAACTGCTTCCACATCATGTTCACACACTGAGGGTGTAGGGGTTTGTAAAAGGATGTGTGTGGGCTGCTGCTGATTAACCTGATAGCACTTTTATTCCACAAACTCAAACTTTCCTCATCCTCCTGCTCTTCGTCGATGTCTGCCTGTCAGCTGAAATTGAAAATGTCCTGCTCGTCCAGAAGTCCGCTGACTCTGACCTGTTCCTTGAATTGAACGTTTGTGGCCTGTGAACGGATCTAAGTGTTGTTACACTACTGCTGCTGATGGATTTCCCCATTTGAGCTTGTGCTTCTGTTACAGATCATCTTTCACCGCAAGGGCTTATCCTTATCACTTGACATTTTCTTCATCTTGTTTGTTAACCCTGTCCCTGGCGGTATCATGGCTACAAAGTCTTTATTCTGATCCTCCAGTTTGAGTGAGTTTTGTTGTTTTTGCGACACCCACAGAGGGGAAACTTAACTGTGAAACCATGTGGCACATCCCCCTTTCCCACAGTCAGATGTTTACCCTCAGCCGCCTGCTCTGTCTTGCTGTCACATCCAGTGTGCTTTGTGTGTGCAAAAAGCCCGATGATGTAGGACACCTGTTTCGTTTGGGTTTAGCAGGTGTTTTACTCAGGACATGTACCAAAACATTGAAACCACAGATTTTAACACGTCAGGGCATGTCTGGGTGTATCAGAGGAAATACTGAAGGTGCTTCTAGATGCAAGGAGCACACTGAGTGTCATATTGTGTTGACACTCAGCTACTAAATGTCAGCACAGGTCATCATGCCATACACGTTCAGCCTTTTTCAGTTTCCCTCTTTGATTGCAGAGTAATACACTGTTTTTGAACTAAGTGGTAAAAGTACACTCAAACGGGCACTACTAACTCCCTCACTCAGACTGCAGGCATTAGCTTTCCCTTTAGGATAATATCTATATGTTACAGATGCTATCTGGGATAAACAAATTACCACAAAGCATCATAAAGTCACTCATCACTGAACGTCACACACCGTAGAAGTCCCAGCATCTAACACCGGAGTGTCAAATCTGGTGTGTGATGCCGTGTGAGGAGGTGACTGTTGACTCACAACAAGCACCACAAACACTTAAAAGTGTGGCAGCCACACTGCTCCTGTGCTTCTATCAGGTTTTACAGTGATATGGATCAGTGGAAACTCTGCGGAAAACTCTCCTTTGACTTGGCTTGACAGCTCACTGAGGGTGTCTTGCAACATTTGGATTTCAAAGGGGGAACTACACAGATGAGACAAGCCTTAGTGATGCAAGGCATGTTCAGAATACGGCATTTAGTTTATGGTAACATGTCTCCTGCTACCGGCTGCTGGTTAGGTCAGTGTGAAAAGCTGAATGAGGGGAAAACCACCGGCCTTGCTCTAAAGCTCAAAAATGACACAGTAGATGTGTGTTGTGTAAAAATAACACAGTGCTGTTACTCGTGGGGTTGTGGCAGAATACTTGTTAACCCATGCACTGATTTCCTTTATTAAACAACATTTTAATTTGCTAATTTTAGAGCTGTTTCCAGGTGGCTAGCAGTTTTCTCTTGTTTCCAGTCTTTATGCTAAGCTAACACTATGTCGGCTGTAGCTTCATATTGAGCATACAGACCTGAGAACATGAAGAAGCGTATATTTTCCAAAATGTTAAACCTTTCTTTAAAATAGTAATATCTATAATAGTAAAAGGACTTTGAGGTGTGGGTGGTAATGAGGGGCCCTGACCAGGACGCTCCTGCACTGATGTTAACTGCACTTAAATTTCTGTGTATGCTTTTGGATTTATCACCACACAGCAAGGCGCCCTGTTTTATGACTGTCATTGTTCTTTGCTTATTCATGTACGCAGCTGTTAATTTAACCTAAAGTAATTAAGATTTTCCCAGCTGTGTCATTAATAAAGGAATATTTTACATAACATTAACAACACGAAACTTGATGCTGAAGCGGTGAACGCAGCCTCGCTCGTTGCCACAGGACCACTTTTGTCTTTCCTAGAAACAAGCTGTGGCTCCGCTTCCCCGGCGGCTTCACATCTGTCGCCCCGTGTGAATCTTATGGGAACATCACCGTGATTGAAGCGTACATCATGTGGGAGGTTTCACTCAGTTTGTGTACCAGCATCAGCGAGGCGCGCTGCGCCGGAGCGCACAGTCAGCCAATCAGCTCCCGGTGCGCTGGTTTCACTCCCGCTTCTTCCGCAGCCTGTTTGTGTGTGTGCGCGTGCATGTCTGTAACCCTATGTATGTGTGTGTCGAACGAGCGCGCTGCAACCGCCCCCCCCTCAATCCCACCCACCCACGCGCTCACATACAAAATAAAGAGTAGATCACGAGCAGTTTCCTTCCAGTCACTCCCCTCCTTTCAGCTCGCATTTAAAGGCTCGCTGAGCTCCCGCAGGGCGCGCAGAGCACCGATGGAGCGCAATAGGATGGATGCTGACGGAGGCCGCGTGGTCCACCGGGAGAGGCGCGCGAGGAAGCTGGCGGTGGTCGTCGCCTTGCAGAACCTGCTGGTGGCCGCGTGCCTGCTGGTCACGCTGTACGTGTACTGGAACGTTTGCCGGGACGTTCAGGAACCGGTGAGTACGGCGCGAGGGGAGCTGATGAGGAGCGATGTGTGAGCACATGCGCTGGGTGTTTCAAACAAACTGCTGCTTCTTACATCCGTTTATTCAGCACGCTGCCGTGTTCAGGCTCGGGATATGAGGAGAGTTTCAAAAGGTCTGGAAACGACGGTAAAGTTCACAGACGACGCTGAAACACATCACTGCTGATTTATTTTATTTCATTATAATTTGAACATAAATTAGAAATGGACTGTTCCCTAAACCCTCCTCCAGTGGTTGTCCAATAAGAGCTTAGAGACCATAACTAGGCACGGAAAATCTGGTAAAGTTGCTATCATTATTATTATTATTATTATTAGTAGTAGTAGTAGTAGTATTTGTATTATTGCTATTTTTTCTGCTCTTACTTTAGATACAGATGTTCACAGATACATCCAGAGCAGTCTTCCTCTTCTTATGCACAAATTTACTCTAACTGTTATTAAACCTTATTATTAATCTTATTGAATGTCCCAAAGTCATTGCTTTCCTTCATCTATGAGGATGCTGGAAATTACACCACCCTGCTTGTATTTCCTCAGATAAACTTAATCGCTTCTTTTTTGGTACACTGTGCAGAAACTTCCCCCTCGGTGCAGCTTTGTTTCATTCATTCTGTGTGTGAGGAAATGTCTGAGCTCATGCATGAGCTCACAGGAGCCAGGAGGCTGCAGGCTGCATCAGAAAATGAGCTGCTCAAACTGAAATGCCTCCTTGTTTTGGTAAAATTCAAAATATCCAGCTGATGGCAGGCTTGGGAAGGTATACTGTACTTTCTTCTTGTGCCAGTTCTTTACTGGATGCAGCTCTTCTTTCGCTGAGGCAGAGTTTAGTCTTCCTTTCAAATCTATTTCAAATCTCACAGATTAACTTTGAGTTGTGCATCACCAAATTGCAGAGTTCATATTCAAACAGCTGCAGGATGCCGCAGTGGACCTTTCGCATAAGAGCCTTCAAAGGAGCTACTTTTACTTGAGGTTTTCAGTCTTAACATTAAATCTAGAGTCATTTTTTTTAAATCCATTAAAATTTCCTTGAGTGCGGTGGAGCGATTCACATTTACATGGGGCTGCTGAACTCAGCCCAGGCTGATGGCAGGATGTGTGTGTGCTGTAAAGGCCTGTATGAGTGCCGTCACTTTCTCCAGATATCCTATGACCTGGATGACTGATTATCTACAGAGACATATAGGAACACTGATGATCATTTTAATGACTAAGATTCGTTCTACATCGAGGCTCTGGTGTTTATCACTGCGATGCTACTCTCACTACAGTTCTTAATCAAACATGAAAGCAAGATTTTCTCTAGTTTCTGTCAGCCTGCCTGTTTTCACACCACTGTATCAAACAAACACACCCCCTTCGCTTCCCAGAGTTAAACATCAAGGATCGCAGAGCTGTGTGACCTTTCAAAAAAAACACTGAGCGACATTTACAGCATCAGTCATAATGGGAGTGAGAGCCAGCTAACATCGGGGAGTCAATTAACAAAGCGACTGATTTTCTAATGCTAGTTTATGTCTTTTCTTTGCAGACTTTGGAAGAAAATGTACACATACAGTTTACGGCCATTGCGGGTGAGTAACCACAACCCAACCTGTGCTTTCTGATCCGATCTTTATCTTTTTTGTGATCACTTTCCCCTCCCTCTGCCTCACCCTCCACCCATCACCCTCCAGACATCTCAAGCAACACGACGCTGAAGTTTCATGACATTCACAGCAGCAACATGATGGGCCTGGCCGACCAAAGCAACGACAAGATCTACGTGAACTGCACTGGACCCTACATATTGTACATGGACGTGTGTTACAAGAGTCTCTACCAACAGGAGGCCAGAGGGATACTGCAGCTGCAGGTGGTGGGGAGAGAAACTCCTGTCAGCTCAATCACCCTGTATGCTTTACATGATGACTGTAGGGGGCTCCATGATATAGCCTACCTCAGAGCGAAGGAGGAAGCCAGTCTGCACTTGTATATGACAGACGGCTTCAAGGTGAAGAATGTGACTGTGGGCCTGAGCTACCTGCTGGGGAGACGCTGTGAATTCTAAGGAGGGCCAACAGACCCTCTTTGAAGAGAAAGACCAAAGCCCACTGGAATGAGGAAGGAAGCTCGGCGCTGGTGTTCATGTGCCGCTGTGAAGACACACACACACACACTAAGCAGGACTCACACTGACAGCGCGGCTTGTGTTGACGGACCTTTCTCCATGTTGCGTATTACCTCGACCAAAGGGAGCCATGTGGTCTGGTCATGTGACTGTCCGCCAGAAATGTCGAACAACTTGTGCACGGTCCCGGCAGGAGCAAATCGTAAGATTTTAATGGTGGCGATTCACAATTCTCATTTTGTAGATATGAAAAAGCTCAGATAACTAAGCCAAGAGGAAGAGCGATCCCTTTACCAGCACCCTGTTGTTGCAACTGGCAATTATTTTCTTTGTCTATTAGTCAGCCAGTTATGGTACACTGGTACACTTCAAAGGGCTGCCTTTGAAGTGTACCGTCAAAACCTCAGAATTAGTCCGAGTGACGCTGAACCACATTTACTGAGGCACCTTTTTTTTTTTTTTTTTTTTTACAAATTTAACATTTTATAAACACCCCTGATCCAACAGGAGCAACCGTCTTTACACCCTAAAAAGAGGTTTACTCATAAAATCCTGAGGCTTCGTGCTGATGGAGGTTTTGCACTCTGCAGGTGCCTTTTAATACCTTTATTATTTTTTCTGACTTTATTTCACTGTAACAGTACCTAGTTGTGTCGTACCTAATGAATGTATTTTTACTGGTGCATTTTGTGTCCCGTGAAGCTGTCCGATCTGAGTCTCATTAACTGTCTGTGTGCTGTATGGCTGCCAAACATGGCTCACACAATGTTTAACCAGCTCAGATTACCAGTGGCGCAGTTTACCACAGCAGCTATGACAGTGTCACTCACATGTTCGCCATCAGTGCCTCGGGCTTTTCTTTCTATGACTAACATGTTGAGCGCCGTTTTGGGTTTGTCCTGTTTTATCTGAGTTAAACACACATCATCCAGGTTTGATGCTGCAATCACACTCACACAGACAGCTCAGGGTCAAAGACCAGAGAGGAAGTGAATGATTGTATCTGCACTCACAGTGCTCTTTGTAATGCTGTTTGGCACATGTGTGTGTTTTTAATTATGCCTATAGTTATAATGCAAGAACCAAATGCTGATCAATCCCCTGTAAGGTTCTTTGTATATACTGTATTAGTGAAGCTGTGATACTTTCAATGAAAAGCCATGTTTTAATACTGAAAGTTTACTGTAAGGCACATGTTAATGTACTCTTGCCATAATATAGACATCTGGTCCAAGCTTTAAGCAATGTCATTGTTTGAATTGGTTGGTTTGATTGTTGTTTTTTTTTTATCTCTACAATATCAGAAATAAAATATTTAATACATCCTGTACACGCAGATTGTGTGTTTGAAAAGAGGAACTTTGCATTTCAAATACAGAAAGATAAATATCAGCGATTACTTAAACGGCTGCAAGGCGAGCTGAAGCTTTGTCACAAAACAGCAGCGTCAGTTTCATTTGAATGTGAAATAAGGCTGTGATATGAGAATGACACTGCATAATTCAACCTGGGGATATTACAGGGTAGCTCACATACTGTACGCCTTGGCACTGATCACCTGTTGGCATGAAACTTTAAAACGAGTTTCCATTTGGTTTCCCTTCTTTGTTCTCACTGTTCTCTCTCTCGCTGTCTGTCTGGTGGCTGTGAGAGTCAGCAGTTTCATCACCATGACCCGGCATGTTAAACATTGTTTAACCAAAAGTGAAAGTTAACAGAGGAAGGAGCCCACTCACGTCACTGAATGCCCGTGACGCTGAGTTTGAACACCACCGCAGCTGGAAGGCTTACCAGCTCCAGGTTGCATGTTCAGACTCACTTCCAGGCATATTTTTTCTCAGTAAAAGTAGGAACTTGCCTGTGTTTGATCTGAATCCAGAGCTTGGCTTCACTTCAGTTCTAATAATAGAAGAACAGGTTTTCACAGAAATAGTTCCAGGTTTTCCAAGATGTGTGGAAAATACCTGTTGACATAGACACAGGAAAGTGCAGTACAGTTTGACAGTCTTCCTGCTCCTGTGGTATCAGGAACAAGGTCTGAACGTTGGAGCAGGTTTAAACTTGAACAGTTACTACACTTGGTACATCCAGGAGTTTATTTTTGGAGCATAAATGTGTGAATCATAAGGAAGTCACGGAACATCTATCTTTAACACCCACAGGTTTGCACAGGTCTGGACCTATGAAATCAAATTAACTAAGACTTCAGGACATTGGCACGTGAAGCCCTCATTAACCAGCTTTAATGCTTTTAGCACTCACACTAAACCCTTGAGTCAATCACAGCTGAAATCACACATCATATGTGTGGTTTTTCTGATAACTGCAGAGAAAACATAGTTGTGGGTTTTGGTTGCAGCTACAAGCAGGACAGATTTTTCTCTTGGACCACATCCCAATCCACTACCTCTTCATGTCAGTGACCATAAATCACAGATTAAACACTCAGAGAAATTGGCAGGCTGCGTCAAAAAATGAAAACTTTAATGATTACACAGTGACTAAATGCGATTGATAAACCTCAGTTATATATTGTGTATTTGTTCATTTTTATATGAAGACTTTGTGAAGATAAACCACTCATAGCCGCAGTCAGACTTAGCTCTCACTTCTCTAAATACCCTTGACCACAGAAGTCATTGAGAAACTGCAACTTAGCCTCATGACTCATTTGTATTAAAATGTTGCAGTAATATTGCATTGAGGGAAAAGTAAAAAATTATGATAACGCAATGATGAAACAGAATACACAGAAACAGAAACACTCCAAACTAGAGCCTAAAATCTGAGTGTCAACCACGAGCATCATCATTTCATTAAAAACTGCAGGCCCATAGAATAAGGTGTTTCTGTTATTTTGTCCATCACTCAGGGGAATTTAGCACAGTGAGCTCAAAAGTAAAACACATAGGATACATGGAAGCAATGCAAGCTTACAATCCTCTTTTCTTTTCATTACAAGTGGTGCTTATGTCTTTTCTACAGAGGAAACGACAAATAAACGACAAAGATCTCAATATGTCTCCCATGAAGGGATGCAAATGATTTATCAGGACGTAGCAACACAAATTATTTCTTACAGTGGGAACAGAAACGCTTACATTTGTATGACTATACATAAACATCTCAAGTTAACTCGAGATAAGGCCATGACACGAAAACTTAAGTTATCACAAATGCTAACAGAAACACTTAACTATCACTATCACAACTAAACTATCACAGCCAGCTTAGTTTACGAATTTCAAGGTCATGCTACGCTAGCGATAAAGCTAATAGCAAAATAACACTTCAGATTAATAGAATAAACTAAACACTCATCTAATACTCATAAACAACAATTGTAAACATGCTATCATGCTGAAAGACTGAGGCTAAAGCTAACAGGCCAGCTGATGATCTATGCAGATGCCCAGGAAACGTTTTTGTAGTTTGTTAGCGTCATGCGTACAGTCAAGAAACATATAGGAGCAACAACACACTGTTTGGCTGTTAGGCTGTATTTTCTTATTTTCAGACATTATGTTTAAGAGAGAGAAAGGCTTAAACACAAGCAGCCCTAGAGTTTGCATTGATTTACTGACCATCAGCAGCTAGCTTAATGTTAGCCTACAACACATACAGTAGCTCTCCAGACGTTCCGATGTCAGCTCCGGAGGGTTCCGAGTGGAACCCTTTCAAAAAATAAAACAGAAAATTAGTTGCCGATGTAAAAGCAGAAAACAAATGTTTTCTGTGTAGAAGCTTCTTAAAAGCTTGTAGGTGGAACTGTGAACAGTAAATGTGCAGAATGACAAAACCTGTTGACAGTGTGGTCAAAATGGGACCTTCAGTGAGGGTTCAGGGTAAATCCCTGCGACTTTGAGTAATAACTCCACTGTGATTCAAAGATGGCAGGTTTCCCGACAGGTAACCAGCACAATGAAAGATTGTATCCTGAAGCTTTACGTAGAACCCAAAAGTCCACAGCGACCACCGGGGAGCATCTCTGCTTTGATATCTGCGTTTCGGATTCTTGTGTTTGATTGTGGGCAGCTCGGGACTGTTCGATTCCCATTTGGCCCGTGCGTCAAGCTACCACTGAAAGCAGAAACACCAGAGTGATACCAACCCTCCATGACTTCCCAGCAAGACAGTATGACAGTAATCCCTCAGTGTTAGGCTTACTAAGTAGGCTAATGTGTACACATTACTGCCCAACACAGGTGATGTACTGCTTAGCCTTGGAAGTGATGCTTGGTTACGACTGAAGGTAGTTAGCTGGGCATGCTAACATTTGCAGCTAACGTTACAGCATATAAACAAAGTTTATTCCATTCTTTACAGTTTTGCTCCTATGTTTTTGGTTTTAGAAAGGCTAACCATGGTTGCTAAGCTCTTATTAGAGAATCACTGTTTGATGAAAGGATTTAGCGGACAGTCTTTTAGGAGAGACCATGATAGTGGGTACAGAGTGGCAACGAAAGGCCAATTTGCAGAACTGACGGAAAACAGTGAGAATTACTTCCAGGTCAGACATGAGACAGAAGATGCGTTATACTGAGCATGTTTTGTTTAAGGAAGACTTCTACAGCAAAAACAGAGAGGACAACCCCATTGGATGGGATGGTCGAGCTTTAACTGCAGAACGTCACTGCTAGATATTGACCCCATGCCAAACAGCAGAGGACTAAAATAAAATGTGGTTCAACAGTAAATATGATTTCAGACCCAAACTTTTAACACACAGGGCCAGCTGTGTTTGTACTTGGTGAACTCCTATGTGTTCATGAATACGGAGCTCTATCGCACCTTCTGACTGAGCACCAGAGGCCACTTTTATGACGCTGGATTTATAGACTCTTGCAGGTACTGAACTCTGGACCTTTATGGTGATAGGCCTGCTGCTCTTGTGATGTTTGGCCTACTACTCCAACAGTGTTGTGAAAACTAACTGCAGGAAGTGCAGTGATCAGCACATAAAAGCTAAAAGGTGCTCAAGCCAGACAGTTGTTTGTGGTTTTGTCTGTATTGTAATTTTAAGCGTATTTCATAATCACGGAGACACATTTGAAAATAGTCCTGTGTGTGTACGTACACGACAATCTGCCTGCTCATGTCTATAATAACCTGCATATTGATTTTGCATCAGGTGAGCTCATGTAAAAATTGAAGTCGTGGTGTGTAATAAGTGAAGTTGTTAGTCAGACATTGTTGTTGTTCATGAATAAATACCTGCAAAGCTAATGCCACTTGCATCAACGTCTGCTCTACTTTCCGTTTACTGCTAAACAGCTTATACTTTTGCATGCTCACACACTAAAGTGTGAACCTGTTGGCGTTATACCTGCTTAGTTTGTTGTCAGTGTTAGCATGTTAGAATGCTGACGTTACGCTCTAAAACATACCTGCCTGCCATTCTGTCTTCGCTCTGTTTCTGTTTCAGATTATCTTGACACTAGACTGACTCAGCAGTGATATTTGTGAAAAGTGCTGTAATTTCCTTGTCACTTTCCACCGTCATTACCCAAGAAGTGGCCCACAAACCGCAGTGGTGGTGGATGTCAATTTGATGGTAGGTTGTGCAATTTCTTGCAAATGAGGAAATATGTGTGAGTTTATGAATTAATTTCCGTAAAGGACGTGGAAAATCATGCCTGCCTTTTGCTTGAAATCACTTCCAAAGAAAGCCAAATGCAGTAAGTTACATAAAGTAGGTAAGCATTAGGCCTGTAGGGTGGTTATGGATTCATTTACAGCAATAACATGGGTCTGTCTTACTATGTTTAACTCTGTGGCTCACAGCAGAGATTGTTTTATCTTCACGAGTGATATTTAAAATCTACTCTTTTCTTTTTTTGACAAAACAACTCTGCCGATCTTGGCTATTATTTCTAAGAGAATTTACTGTGCAGTTTTATTCTCTCCTTGCTGTGCCACTGAACTAAAAGCCCTTTCCACAGTAAGATATCCAATGCGAGAAGAAATCCTGCATGCCTGTGTGGCTACAGTCCAATTTTTGGATTGTGTGTCCATGGCTCTTGCAACAGAAGCCAGTTTGGTGATTAAAAATTCCACATGGTGCCACACCTCTGTGGTGCCTGCCTTGTTTTCTTTGCCAATAGTTTGGAGAGCAGTTAGTTACCTGGAGCAAGTTTCCTGAAGCATTAATGTAATTGTACTTACAGGCATGACAAGCCCTGGATTACCTCCTTTGCCAAACTGCAATGCTGAAACCCAATGTTAATTAAGAGTAGATTTTCCTATTGAGACCTGTGTGACCTGCTGTTTCACTTGTTTCAGGTTTTGAATCTGAAGTGGGAATCTGCTTTGTCTTGAGGTCAACAAGCTGCAACTTCCATAGAAATATATGATTAGACTGTGAAACCAGCAACAAGTTCTCACTCTGAAGGCAATGAAACTGAGGGGACACACACACACACACACACACACACACACACACACACACACACACACACACACACACACACACAAACACAAGTGAGATAAGAAGTTCACAAGATGGGACCGAGTATACAGATAAGCAGGTTTTGTCCGTGTGTGTGTGTGTGTGTGTGTGTGTGTGTGCGTGTGCGTGTGCGTGTGTGTGTGTGTGTTCTCGTAAGATGAAAACGTCATCAGACCTAACCAGCCGATAGGACTGAAGCCAAGACGGATGTAGAACAACAAAGGTGATGCAAGGGCTCTGGGAGTGTGGGTGCGACAACAACAGTGATGTAACAGCAGGCAGTTTCTCTCATTGAGGAATTTCCTGACAAATGGGTCAAGGTAGAGTGAAACATAGAGACCGAGAGAGTGAGAGAGAGAGTGAGAGAGAGGTCATTTAAAATACCACTTTCGTGTTTCTTTGCGGGTCATGTTTCAGGGTTTCGCCATCACCGCGCTCACATGAGCAGAAGTGGTGACATGTGAAGGCACCACGTGCTTCACATGTATCACAGGAGAGATTGTGCTTCGACGCTTGTGCTGCCATGCTGATAGTAACGCTGTATATGTTGCACTTTTCGTGCAATTTCTTTGAGTGGGAAGAATGAAAAAGCTGCAAATCATAACACACACCAGAGATGACAGTGCAGTGGCTTCAGGTGTTCATTCATGCTCGCCTGTGTGATCACTGAACATATCTCAGGAGGAAGGAGCAGAGGTCGTCCTGGGCTGGTCTGTGCACACACTGCAGAGTCACAGACGCCGAGTGACTGTGACTCTGACGAAAGACAGATTTGAAGCAAGTTTTACAAATTTCTCAGCAAATATCAACTCGACATTTAGAGCCACTCAGCGGTGTCAGTGTTTGAGATTCAGATGGAGGTTCACACCCATTACACTACGCCTACAAGCACGTCTTTTGTATTCCAGTTGCACGTGACAGAGATATAAATCAGTTGTGTTTTTTTTTTTTTTTAGATCTGAGCTCTGGCAGAGCAGAGCCAAATTTAGCACGGGGAGATCAAACAATAAACACGGTAATTATTAAACCAGTTTTGTTGCATGTTGTAGAGGGATTCCCTCTGCCCTGTTTCTGTTTGCTTGGAGGGCGGGAGTTAACTGAGCATGGGATTCCCACTCTCTCGTGTGTGGGATGACAAGGGCTATATTAAGAGGCAAGGCTCAATCTCCACTCCAAGTATCACAGTCTGCACTATGGAGAGACATCAAGCAGGACAGGAGGAGGCACTGGTGGAGGTCATGGTGGAGACAGACAGTTTGACCGTCAGTCAGCGAGGCAGAGGTTCACCTGCTGACCGCTGCGGGCGCATCAAGCGTGTTGTCGCTTTGGTATCGGTGATAGGATTGGTCATGACGGCTCTGGTTGCGGGTTTCATCCTGTATTTCTTCATGTTCACGCCATCATGCAACCAGGTAAGAAACACTTCACAAGCTTGATGGAGCATTCTCTGTGTATACATGCTGGTCTATAATCAATCTGTCCGTTTACAGGATGGTCCACGGGTTAACATCTACAATCTGACAGGTGAGCGTCACTTAAATTTCAACTGCTTCCGGCAGCGTCCCTACTCAGATTTTAATTTCTCAGTGTGCTGATGGAGAATATTTCCTTTTCCTCCACAGAAAGTGGGGTACGGGGAAGATACGACATCTTCACCGTGGACAAAGCTGCAACCTACTTGATCTACGGAAGGGTGAAGCTCTCAAACGCCACCGGCAAAGAGGTCACTCTCATGCATATGTGGAATGAAATGAACGTGCCCATACAGAAGAAGATGGCCATCGAGGCGGAGATCTTCTTTTTCGCCGAGGTGAAACTGGTCAACAGCAGCAAAATAAGCATTTACTTTGAGTCTGCCTACGACAGCAGCACGTTCCTCGTCTATGAACTCTGACCAGGCTGAAATCTGACTTTCTGCATGAAAGCTGCACAAACTGCTGTCAGGGCTTCATATTCACGCGTGGCATGCGGCTCTTTTAAGCTGTCAAAACCTCTTGCTCTTGATGTTATGCATTTTCTCTGCGTCCACATGTGTGAAAAGTGAAGCGGCTGACTTTGCTCAGGCGAAGCAGGCGAAGTCGCCCTGAAGTCTTAAGTCTTATGAGGAGGGATGCGACTTCCTCTGGTGGTGAGCAGCAAGCCGGAGCTGCTCTGTTTGTCGTTCTTGTGAATCTATTCAACTTACTGTGGACGAGAATCTCAGCTCGAGATGAAATGTTCATGACTGCTACATGAAATTAAAAGCAGAAAGCCCCATAAGTTGGATAACTCATTACTAACTCATAGTGGGGTTTTCTTTCTTGTCATGCATCAGTCTGGAAGAACATCTACCAAACAAGTAGTTTTATTCACAGTTTCACAAGGTACGGTTTCCTGTGTACTTACTCATTTTCATCTCTCCGATTGACTGCTCTCACCTGCGAGGACGAGACCAACCAGATGGGGACCGCATGGTGACCAACTCACAGTTCATTACATTAAAGGCTGTAAAAAGGGTCTCACACTGTAAAAAATCCTGTAAAAAGTCAAATGAAAACGGCTCGTGAAGACCTCTGTCCACTTTGATTTCTGTTAATGATGAAATTCTTGAGCGTGAATTAAAGCTTGCTTTGTATTTAAGTCAGCTGTGTGAGTTGACCAGCAGCTGGATGGAAGCAGACTGTGGCCATGTCGGTATTCGTCCAGTACTGTATTTCATACCAGAAGGTGTGTGTGCCATATACTGTAAATAAAACTTAATCACTATCTTTTATGAGTGTGACTTGTGTGTCATTGAGTGTATATTTGGGGGTTTAAAGGACAGACTTTTCAAGTCAATACCCACAACTGAGTCACAGCAGCAGGGAAGGTGAGACTAAATGTCAATTTATCATACAACCATTCATCTCTGTGTGACCTACAATGAATTTTGTGTCTTATCTGATGTGCATTCCTGTTTAATTTGGGCATTTAAGTGTTTCATATCAGAGGAGGCAGCCGCCTTCTGTCTTTATATCATTCCACCTTGGATGAAGTTTCCTCCCTGAATATTCATGAGCATGTTTTCATTCATGTGTAATCAAGTGAAGATAAGAATTGCTGTGTTTTTGTGTCTTTCTACAGTAGCCCAGAATGGACAAATCTGCTGCCTCACAGCTATACGCCACTAAATCCTGGACCTTTAAGACAAAAGGGCTAAACTTTTGTGCAATTTAATGAGGTGGACAAAATAACAGAAACACCAGTCAGTTTTTATGACCACTTTCACCATTTAAGCTTAGAGCCCCTTACTGTTCCAATAGTGATATTACACAAAATTTCAAGTCATAAAAATGCCTTCAATATACAGATATGTAACCAAAATGTCGGTATAAATACCTTAAATATGAATATAGATGGCCAAAATTTAGATTTCATGAATAGAAATATAGACATTTATGCCCCTTTTACTCTGAATGAGTTTAAACCTCTTTTGCTGCTGCTTGTAACTTAATATTTATTGGCTTAAATACATCTTTTCTATTGATTTTAAATGAGTTGGCGTCACCAGCTCTTGGTGGAACTGGAGTTCAGATATGGATGACTGTAATTCAGTGGAAAAGTAATGTGTTTATGGCCAATTTATCATCAAAGCGTTAGTATGGTTATATAAATATCTGTTGTAGTTGTGGTTTTTTTTTTAATTTTAGTTTTAATTTCACATGATAATAACATTCAGAATAATAATACATGTTCAGTCTTACATATTATTATGGCAACGTGTCTATAAAGAAAGCCAAAGAGCCATTTAAAAAGTCCCATAGACTGCATAAATGCTGAAAATTCAGTTCTGGAACTGCAACAGTAACTCAGTTGAAAAGCTAACCTGCCTTCAGATACCAAACATTTACCTGTTTCAGTATGACACTTCATTGTTATACACCCACACACTTGGTAAACGTCTTCCAGGCTGCTTTTGTGTGCTTGTAAATCTCTCATTCAAAGAGGAAGTGAAAGTTTACATGCAAGCAATCTGTCAGGCCGTATGTCATCATCATGATGCAACGTCTGAAGGAACACCCGCACGGCTCCTGCCCCAAGCGTCCACCCTTACACGTCAGATTAGCATTGCTTCATCCAGCCAAAACCAACACACCATGTCACAATGTTAACATTACTCCCAAGGAAATTCTAATCAGTGCAATCAGTGCTATAGTTTTCTAACCAAGTCAGGCCCCGAGGCTTTAAATCAGAGAAATGACTAATACAACCCTTATTGTGTAAAACAAATAAATCAGAATATGATAACATGCTCATCCTTTTTGACATATACTCAACTGAAAACGGTACAAAGACAATATCTTAACGATATTTTTGACCCTTCAGTGATTTTTCTAAATATCTGCTTATTCTGAGTTGGATGCAGCAACGCGTTTCAAACAGGTTGGGACAGGAGCAACATTCCACAGGTAAACAGGTTCACTGGTAACAGGTGATAGCATCATGACTGGGTATGAAAGTCGTTCACAGTCGTTTATCAGCGAGGCTGGAGCGAGGTTCACCACTTCATGAACACCGTGTAGAGATTTCTACACGGGCTCAGGAACAGCAGCTGTCAACACAGTTTGTTTACAAATGGTTGCGTTCCATTTTATTTATGTTTGCACACAGCGTCCCAAGTGAGGTTGTACAAAAAAGTTACACCAACAAGTACTTTACATATGTGTTAGGAGGTAGTTTGTCAGACTACTGCAGCCCCGCCTGACTGGTTAGGAGTGACTAAACAGGTGATTATTTTATCT
Organism: Chaetodon auriga; assembly: GCF_051107435.1. Lineage (NCBI taxonomy): Eukaryota > Metazoa > Chordata > Actinopteri > Chaetodontiformes > Chaetodontidae > Chaetodon > Chaetodon auriga. The sequence goes on from NC_135076.1 coordinate 23,933,056, forward strand.
TATTTTATTTTATCTTATTTTATTTCATGTAAGTAAATTAACAATGCCACATAATGGACATAGGACATTAAGTAAAACTGGCAAATACAAAACCAAAAAGCATAAAAAACATTATTTTAATAACCTGGAAAATACATGTTTTGGATGTTTTTGTGTATTCATCTAACAGAAAAACATCAACCAAAAACAGTTTTATAAATGGCTTTGAAACACAAAAATGATTTACTTTGTTTTACATTTTAAGAGAGTGACTCAAACAAGTTCCAGTAATGTCATCATTTTTTTCATGGTGGCAGGTTCACGTTATGTATGCGATGATACGATCAATGAAACTAAAAACATCACTTACTGATAAAGACCGACACATTTACTATCCTGTACATGTATATAAATGTTTAGAAATCAGCTTGAACTCATCTGAAAATACTCTGACGAGTCTGATGCGATAGTGAGAACAAGCATTGGGACCATGACAGAATAATAGGAAATGGAAAATATCATAGAAACAAAAGAAAAACAAATGCCTTTTTTTAAAATTGTAGCTTTGCAACATAGCCAATGCCCACTGTCAGAGCTATCAGAAGCTAAAGGCTAACCCCATTAGGAACGAAGAAGTCAAGGTCATTTATTGCTCATTTTACAACACAGGGTTGCACAATGAAATGCAACTTGTTGCCCATTCGTGCTAAACGTGCGTAGAACATACATACATACAGATACTTTAATCTTGAATAGAATAAAATAAAACAAAAGAACAATTTCACAGTTGATTGACGATTAGCTTCCGTTAGCTTGTGACAGAGTCTCTGCTCAACCCTCTTGTCTGGCCTCACTCAGTCTGTGGATACCAACCATATCGGCTGCATTAGAATAACTTAAATCCTCCTGTAAAACACTGGCACATTATACACTGGCACTCCCATTTGGACAGAAAAAAAACGTTAATGATGGATCAGCTCCATGCAATCCTGTTTATGTGATGAAGATACATGCAAACACACGATGTTAGCATCAAGCAAGCTGGCTGGTGGACAAGGACTGGGCTTGAAATTTCTGATTTCTGATTCTGATTCTGACTGAGTAAGCTAAAGGTATAAACAAACACGACATCACCGATTGCAAAGTTACAGTAAATGGTTATGTGATGACCAGAGGTGTCAAGTAACGAAGTACAAATACTTCGTTACTGTACTTAAGTACACTTTTTAGGTATCTATACTTTACTCCATTACTATTTTTTTTGCCTACTTTTGACTTCTACTCATTACATTTTCACACAAGTATCTGTACTTTCTATTCCTTACATTTTTAAAATGAACAGTCTCGTTACTCTTGGTTTAGGTTTAATGTTTTTTTTTTTTTTTAATTATTATATATTTTTTACGTCGTGTGCGCCATCCAATACAGATCAGTGGCGCCAATCCTCACCTATGAGGTCAAGTGTAATTGGATGAATCATATAAAACAAACGCTCATTGGTTAGACGATTCATCCCATTTGTGCTGACACAAAAGGAAGTCGTCAGAACAGAAGCTAGGACGATAGAGAGTTGGTCGTAAGCAAGCAAGTGATCTACAATCTACACATGCGAAATATGGCACGCATCAATCATGTCTGAGTCGGAAAAGGATGGCGAAACGTCTGAGAGGTATGCCATTTATGGGTTTGCATGTAGTGAGAGGTCATTACCTCTACCTCTACCCGCTACCTCTGGACGTCTAATTGAATTCCAATAAAGTTTGAGAAAGAACATGTTCCTCTCGTTGCCTTGTCTTTGACAGTAATGGGTTTATGAAAATGCTGTGTTTTGGGCCACACGTATAATCAGTTTCAAATTAAGCTTCCAATCTACGTATATAGTGGCATCAACTAATTTCTTATTATTTTTTAAAGGTTACTTTATACTTTTATACTTTAAGTAGGTTTTTGAGTACATACTTTTTCACTTTTACTAGAGTAAAGATGTCAAGGTGATACTTCAACTTTTACCAGAGTGTTTTTAAACTGCAGTATCTATACTTTTACTTAAGTAACAAATGTGTGTACTTTTGACACCACTGGTGATGACGCACATGCTCAGCCATGGAGCAGTGCAAATGGAGTACAGACAGTCACAATTTGAGGTAAGGCTAATGAGCACCTGAAGAAGCACCTGGGGGGGACAGGTAATGAGGTCAGGAAACCCGGCTGCAGCAACTAGTAGTTTGGCATGGTGGAGTAAGACTGAACAAAGGAAGCAGACACAGATAAGGGAAGTTCATTGTACAGTTTATGTTCCTGTTTGCGGGCAAAAAAAAAATCCACACCTTTTAAACAAACTGATCACAGATAAAAAAAAACGATGATAACAATTCCGTTTTACTGGCATGAATTGGTATAAACTAGGAGCCGCAGTAAAACAGTCATCACCATTAAGAACAACTTATGCGTAGGTGGAGAAACCTTGCAGTTGGAGATAAGACAAAGCCTTTAAACACACATGATATTTTGTATTCAGTGTGAAAAAACAATGATTGCACAGGGGCTTCCAACGTGAGGGGAACAGCGAAACTAACGAGCCGGGACCCAAACATGGGGAGGCCCCTCAAGAAGCTCGGAAGTGAGATTAGAAACAAGTTAAAAACAACGGTGACACATTGCCACCTTCTTATATTGACATAGTGAATGTGTTTGCTAACGGTGGCTTATTTAGGCATCGAGAATATCAGGAGATGTTGCTGTTTGTGCCCACCTGATGAATGTACGTTCAATATTCACCATCCTTTTACCTCTAAATGCTAAATGCTGTGCTACGCTCATTAGCCGGTTGCTAACCGCTGTGAGCTGCACAGCTGGTGCATGATGGCTGTTTGGGGCCAAAGAACACACCAACGGTCAAATTCACCCAAATCATACAAGGCCCAAATTCACTTTGCTTTCTGTCTAAACATTATTTGGACTATTGGTAATTTAAAACATTGATTAGCACAGCTTTAGGACAATTAACCCACCATGTTAGCACAGGTTTAGAAGGGTTAAGTACTGGTGTGTGGACAGGGTATGGCCTAGTTAGATGGCATAAATGAGCAGCATTGCCCACAGTTTCACAAACAGTCACAGAAAGTTACTCAGCGATGTAGGTCTGTCTCACCATCTCATGTTACTGAGGATGTGAGAGTAGGTGAATTCAAAAGGTGGCAAATAAAAGTTATTTCAAGCGATCATTTGCAGCAGATTACACAGAAAAGACATTTGCAAGACTGAAATCGAGAGTGAACACAGAATGATGAATGGTTTCATATTGGCACAGTATGCAAATTGAGCCTAGGTAGCAAACATCATGATGGTTGACATCTCGGCAGCATTGAGTGTCAGAACCAGACACAGACAGTGGATCAGCACTCAGCACGACACCATCCCGTCCGAACAAGTACGGCAAACTTCATATGCATGCCGTCAGTGATTATACAGCGTTTTGAGAATGAAATACACTTATGTGTCAGTTAATTACTTAAAAAAATCACCATGCATGCATGTGTGAAAACTGAGATATTAAGCGAGGAAGTGCATGCATGAAATTTGTATATCCAGATTTCTGTGTTATTGATGAGATGCTTATTCTGTTACTGTTGAAATAAAACTACAGTTAGACGCATGTGAATCCAAATTGCAACCACTGTCCAGGTGCTGGATCGGCTCACAAGCAGCTATACTGTTGTGATCCGCAGAATCTGGGTACATTTCAGCTCATATCGAGGCGCTGCTATTAATGGTGGTTATTATAATTACTGTTATTAGCTCCAAAAGTGTCTTTGCTTCTTGTTTTACGTCACTACTGATAAGGAGTAATAAGCTAACGAGCTAATTTTATCAAACACAATGAGGTCAAGGTCCAATTATATGGCCTGTACGTTTTGAAGCGGAAATAATCCAACTGCTTCTCTGTGCATCTCAAAGGTCAGTGGTTATTTTCATCATCATCTGCATTATCTGAGTGAGACCAAGACAAACTGGGTCAAGACGAGTCCACGAAGCCCAAAGCAGGAAAGACAGCATTAATTAAGTACATGTAAATAAGGATTCATGTAGGGAAAAACCAACATATGTGTGGTCCTAATAATGCACAGAGCAGTGATGCGGCCAATCAGAATGCTGTATAAAGAAGAGACGGTCATGCTCAGTAATGCTTTTTTGACTGGTTCTTTCAGTCACCCACCTGCCGACACACTAAACCTTTCCAGCCATCTGGCCTTCATCAGTGTGTACAAATGCAGGTAAATTAGAGACCGTGGACTCCATCCACCTGTTTGCTTACCTGGCAGCTTGAAGTTGAGGTTGTATCCCTGTATTTGTACACACTGATGAAGGCCAGATGGCTGAAATCCTTTTTGTGTATTGCCAGGCGGATGACTGAAAAACCAATTAAACAACGCACGAGGCCTGTTTGGTCAAAGCCCTCCTGAGGACGTAAATCAGGAGTGTTTGCATCTGTTCATTTCTGAGGAGGCCGATCAGGAAACTCCCACACTTTACTGACCGATGGTGTAACTTCATCCCTCACTGCCCTCGTGGGTTGCCAGATTTGCACACATTGCTCTAGAAATCACTGAATCGTGTCTCAGAGACAAAACGTAACTGCTTGATTTCAAGAAAAATGCAAATATTTTTGGTAAATAAAAGTAAAGTCCTTTCAATTCAAGTCTCAATTTTAAGTCTCGTGTCACAAATAGGCCCAAAGTCGAGTCTTTGATCAATGTTAGTCCCCCACCTCTGTACTTTACCGGAAGCCTGATGCAGCACGTGGTTCAGACTCATAATGAATTTATTTGGTTTAATTTTCAGCAGATCAGGGTCAGTATTAACACATTGCTAGTACTTTCTTAATGTACTTTAGGTTTCTTACATTAGGTTTCTCAAATGATGTTACTTGAGTCATTTTTTAATAGTATTTTTACTTGAGTATGTATTTTCTGTACTTTATCCATCACTGGTAGATCATATCTCCTGTCCTGCAGGGAAATCCTCTTCCTTCCTTTTCTGCTGAAGGGGCTTTTCAGCTTCTGTGTCATTTAGGTTTTTTTGTTTTAAGTATTGATCTATTTCTAATGTACTTTGGTCAAAAGTGTAGTGCTTATTAGAAGATAGGAGGTGTTAGAAACTATCATTAATAATCAAACCACATGTACTCCCACCTCTGTCGGCTGACATTTATGATCAAGTAAAAAATACGCTCATGTTCAATGTTTGCAGGTGAGAGCATGACAACAGACTCCGACTTGTGGTCTAATCAGATTGTACATTTAAAAAAAAAACTTTCTAAGAAGAAAACGGAAGATAATTCCGACGCAAACCGTTTCCAGTCACCAGGCATGAATACCAGCCTAATACATACAATATTTTTCCATCAGACACACAAACAAATGCACTAAAAACCCAGTGTGCAGCAGACAGACACAGTTAGAGACAAGCTGGTGACCACAGTGGAGCATTCAGCAGCTAAACAGCTGCAAAAAGTAAAGATACTCGTCTCAGGAGTTGGTAGAGACCAAAAACAGAGGAAATATTGGACAACTCTGCAATCAGTTATTGCAGGTTTAAAGCTGTCGTGAACCATGCTGCACTCAGAACGAACACAGATCTCCTGTCAATGTGCCTACAGGTGTAACATATAAACAAAACATATATAATAATAAAAATTGGAAATTCCTCCATGTGAAGCTCTTTGATTATGCTTTACGGTCATGCCACCAGCAACAAGAATCATGCTAGCTTAGCTTTTTAGCTTCATTATTTTTTTTTCCAAACCATGAGATTTTCATGTAAAATGCTTCAATTTGCATGAACTTAAATGACGGATTCGTAAAAAGAGACTGTCCCGTTTGGGTTGGCCTGGCTGCCCTCTCTCCTCGGGTCAGGTGGCTGCATGGTGTGTTTTAACACCACAAAATCTCTCAGGTTGGGGTGGATGGTGGTGCAATGCCGGTGACTTAAACCCCAGACAGTGTGGTTCAAGCCAAACCACAACCCAGACTCGCTTAAACATCGTCTCTTTTGTTTTGCAGTAGAGGTGACACATTGTCATGGAAAACTCAGGCATGTGCTCACACGGAGCAGTGACATACATATAAAGATTTTTTTTTTTTTTTTTTTTTTTGCTTAGGTATGAGAATGTTTTGTCTGACAAATGTCAAGACTTTCTTTTCCTGAGAATCAAAACAAAGAGACAGTCTGAAAGCTAAGGAAGACAGCTAGACTAGACAAGAGATGTGACAAAAACCACAAATATCTGATCAGAATTGGTTTATAGTTTGGTGTCAAACACCTTTTTTTTTTTTTTTTGGTTTTAAGTCAATTCTTTAGAATCCTTGACACTAAAAAGCCAGAGATGAATTGATTGCGATAAAAATCCACTAAAATCCTGTGAGATAAATTCAAAGAAGGTGTTTTTTTTTTTCCTCTGCTCCTGTTATGTCTCGATGGATTCAGATTAACTTCGCATCCATCGACGTACCGTTTCCTTAACCCGGATCTTGGTGAGGAGGATATGATGCTACATGTGAATATCAGCAAATGGAAACTTTACCACGTGTACTAAAAATAAACTTGACAGTCCTTTAAACACTAATAGTTAATGGAACATTTAAGATTATAATTTAAGACCCTGAGTGTGATTCAAATTCTACCACAGATGACATTTAAATTTTTCTGCTTTCACACATGATCAGCCGCTTGTGACAAGGATCAATCGAAGCACAACCAAGAGATGAGAACATGTAAGTGGGAGTCAGGAGTTGATGTTCCCTTCTTGTGGTGTGTCGCTGTACGTCACATAACCATTTATTTTTCCATGTAAGTCCATCAGGTCGCCCGTCTGATCAGCTTTACATATCCCCCCTGCGTGTCTGTGTGTGTGCGTGTTGTTCATGTAGAGCTCGCCTACGAACTCTCCGCCATCATCCATTTCCTCTCCCTGTGACCTACCGGAGGTGGTGGAAGTTGGAACGCAGTGCCAATATCACTGGTCTGGTTTCCGCTGCGGCACAGAAACATCCCCCTCACGACAGCAGAGCTCACACCACGCAAGGCAGCTGACTTCCTGTGTAACTGCCTGATGCTGGGCGCAGGTAGACACACTGACAATTCATTCACGCGGTTCACCCACATGCAACTCAGGCGGCTCAACAGGTATTCACAGGTCCATGTTACCTCACCACGATGAGATATCCCTCCCTCTGTTCAGTCAAACATCTGGAATCTCGGATTCAGTGTCACCTGCCGGTTATTGTGAAACGCCTACACAGCTCACACTGTCTCAATAGCTCGCAGCAATTTTAATTGAGCAACTTTTCAGTCCAGCAGAGACCTTCGTGAGGCCTCGTCAAATCGTGATTTTACACGTTAACTGCCAGTGAGTGCATCTTTTATCTGATTCTTGCCTTTAGTTTGAGTCTTGATCCCAAACCTGTAGAAGTGACTCCACACCTACACAATAACGTCTTCCCTTGTCTATTCACACCTACTGCTCCTCCCATCATCCTCTACCTGTTTGCAGGAATTCACACTTTCTTTGCACCTCTGAGTGACTTTTGACAAAAAACAAAAAAAAAAAACCCTCTATAACTTCAATGGAAAAACAAAAATGTGTAGAAATACAGTGAAAGGGTTTGCTGCTGGTCTATTTCTATACACATACTGAACTAAGTGTAAATACTGTCACTGTGGCTGTACTTACGTTCACCCTGCTATTATTTCACATGTATTGTTTTAAGTAACTCAAAAGGCTTTTGAGTTTCCTGTTTGAGTTTTTATGTCAGGTTGCATTACTTCCACTCAGTGCTCACAAATGCCTCCATCCTGCAGCACTTGACCTCTGGGTCGCAAATATAGGCCCCACCAAGGTAGACAGTTCAGCGACTTTTCTTAGGTAAATATCTCTTATCTTAGCTTGACAGCATTTTAGTTGCTCGTAACTGAGCTGGTCTGGCTTCGGGACCCACCATCACCCCTTAATGACAAACTGGGACCCAAATCGAGGAGAAAAGACGGCACTGCACTACAGAAAAAATCCCCTTCAAAGTAAAAGCACATGATGAATCACTGATCTGAGACACAGCATAGGATATACAGAATAGGATTCTTTGAATAACCAAGCAAAGACATTGCAAGACATTTTCCCACCTAATGAGTCATGTGGGGATGCCTGAGCAGAGGAAGAGGAGGGTTTTAGGGAGTGGACTTGGAAACTATGTCCAGGTTTAAAAAAAAAAGAAGAGTGACACCATGAGACACATGCAGCAAAACATATGTCCAAAACAAAAACAAATGAAGAGTTAATAAAACCGGACGCATTGTAACGCAACTTAATTTAATACTGCGTGCACACAGCTAAACTCTGATGTCTCTAAGCAATGAGCAGCTGCTTCCATCAGCACATGATGCAGGTGAGCGCAGCACAGCTGCTGACAACAGGAAGTGATAAAGTTACTCATCGTCACTGACCTCCAAGTAGAACCACTTCTCAAGCATTACCATATTTCATACAATTGCAACCACACATACACAGAATCAAGATAAATAACATACTTAAGTAAGTTAACACTGTCTCCCGTACTCGGTCTATCTCAGTGACATCACCGATGATGTCACCTAGTATGTAAATACAGGACGTGTTCGTGTTTCTGTGTTTAACCAGAAGTGAAGGTGTGGTGATTCTAACCAAACGTAATTCGAAACACAAACAAACCAGGGACAGTGTGTGTCTGCAAATTACAGATCAATGACGGAACAATATGGAAACAATATGGCCGTGATGGTGATAATGGGGACAAATGGCGTGCTCTCTGCCACTTTGTCACAAGGTGGTTAATTATAGCCTATGAATCACTGTTATCAACATTTTTTGCTGGTTTTCTTTAAGCCTGCACGACCGTTTCATTCACAAAATTATGCCATTTAGCCAAAGCCCATAGAAGATATGCTGTTAAAAAGCTGATTTACCAAAAAATGTGCGCTAACTTTACTAAATTACTTAAATACAGCTGTCATAAAACACATTAACGTCATGCTAACCAACTTAACAAACAGTATTTTATTATCACATGGTTTGACATGATCACACTCACAGATCTGAGCTGTTAATGTAAGATCTACCAAAAAAAAACTGATGCTACACACTGGAAACTACTGAACATCTGGTCACAGCTCAACTCCATGGAGCAACACACACAAATGCAGCTGTACGTAATATTTAAAATATTTTTGGCTCAATTCCTCCAATAATACAACAGTATTTTGAGGATGACTCTTGGAAGTTTGAGATGACGTTTGCTTGTGACAGTATTCATGTGGCAAATCGCACCGTGTGCTCTGGAGACATAGTGAATGCATTTCTTTTCCCTCATAAACTCACATTTGCAAAGCAGGTTTCTGAAGTGTTTTGAATCCAGCATTGTTCATATCTGCGTTTGCTCCCTAATTTTCTTCTCCTCTGCCTTCGTTGGTGCGTTATCATGTATCTTCGAGACGTTGCCGTCACCTGTAGATCAGTGAAATGGTGTGAAACCGCCGGCAGGAAAGAGTAATGATGGGGGAGTCCCTCCAGCTTCTGTTGTAGAGGGGCTTCTTCATACGGCTTCCCATCTCTGTCTGTACAAAAAAAAACCAAAAAAAAAAAAACTTGTGGCTCAGTTTCATTAAAATTTAAAAGATTCAAAAGACCTCTTCATTGTCAAACTGTTTTAATTAAAGAGGAGGGACTTTACAGCAACTTTCTGTCCTGTCATGCTTTGGGCCTGTTTGTTTCGCATCACAAGTCAACTCACATTTCAATTTAAAATCAGCATTTTGTGATTTAGTTGATTTACCGTCAAAGACACAAGCAGCAGCAGCAGCAGCAGCAGCATGTGACGTTTGGGAAGGGAGAGCTGCTTCCTGTCAGGGTTATATGGGTCAAAGAAACTATCTTCAAAACAGTTTCCAGATCATGCTGCAGGTCACAACTGGTGGCATCGCTGATGAAGGTTACCCTCATATGAGCACGTTGGTGGAGCAAAAATCTGTTTGTGCTGTCGATGTGGCCACTGACATTTCCGGTGAATTTTACTGCAGCCTTAAGTAAACTTTATCAGCTCGGGAGAGAAAGACTCCAGACCCTTGAACCATGAGCCTTGACACACCACATCAGCATATCAGGATATGACGCTGTCATGCTTAAAGCCCCCACAAGCTTAGTTTTCAATGCCAAGTATATCTCTATGATAAATAATGTTGTTTAAATATGCACCAATCAAAGTACAGAAACATTGTTAACTAGTGTTTATGAAGAGTTAGTTTTTGTGGGGGTTTTTTCTGATTAGATTGACAGTCCTGACAAGACAAGCAGACAATCCGACAACTGTCAATTAGTTTTAATCAAATATTGATGAACTCAGAGAAATCTCATTTAAAATAACAGAAACTACAAAATTATGTCTTCATGTGGAACCCCGTTTGCTCATATTACAATGCTGATTGAGAAAACGTGCTTTCTGGGCCTTTCTCTGCCCAGCATGAACAATTCCAGGACCCTGAAACTGAGCAGCTAAATGGAATTCAGCCATTGTTCATTTCATTAACCGCTTTTCCTACTGTCCCACGTCAAAACGTCTTGTGTAAAAAGGCCGGCGAGGATTCAAATATTGACAAATCATGATCAAAAAACTTGATCTATTTACCTAAAATGGGCTACAGCTGATATTTTCACAAGAGCAATGTATGTAGCCTGAATCTGCAGCTCCGCTCGGCTATACGGAGCTTTATAGTGAGTTCTGAAGTGTCATTTATGAAGGTAAATGGGCAACTGTGGCAACGAGCAGGTGAACTTAGCTGAGCATTTATTAGCCGAAAAGACAGACATGTCCATCAGGAGCTGGTGGAGACCAAAAACAGAGCTCAAAAAACAGAGAATATTGGACTAACCTGCCAACAAATACACGACTTTGTATCTGCTGCATGTGTAAACGACTTCGTCATATCACCTTAAAATGTGTCAGTGTTGTATTCACAGCTTGTTTCAATTGTCCCCTTGTGGCCAAAATAGCAGTTCATTAATGCAGCTTTAAACGTTTGAGAGCTGCTGTGTCACGCTGCTGGTAAGACCACATCTATCATAAAACCTTCTCACTTCCCAGATGCTCCATTTGCACTCAAACAGCAGCACCTTCTTCTTGTTGTATCTCAAGAAGCAGCACATTTTGCAGAAGGTTGACATGATAAGAAACACGGCATGTGTGGTGTTTTCTGGCTGTTCCTGGTAATTAAACCACAGTCTGAAGCATTTATTGATTTAACAAAAAGAAACATCACTTTGGAAGTTGCTATCTTGCTTTTCAGTGCGCTTGACCAAGAAGCAAAAACCACTGAGCTGTTTGCAGAATGATTGTTTATATAATCTAATGATCTGCAGCCTACATTTCTGGTAAACTCATACTTTCCATTTCATTCACACAGGGAGAAGATGGGCACATTTCTTGGACAATACACCCACACTTTTTGGTACTGTGCTCCCAAAACAGCAAGTGTGATGGCTGTGGGGAATGGAGAGCAGCGTGGAACATGTTTCTGCTGCTGGTTGAGTCATTATGAACCTGGTTATGCATCAGAGAGGACAGTGTCAGAGGGACAGTGAAGGAGAGCGAGCGAGCGAGCGAGAGCGAGAGAGAGAGAGCGAGCGAGAGAGAGAGAGAGAGAGAGAGAGAGAGAGAGAGAGAGAGAGAGAGAGACCTAGATAAACATCTTGCACCTTTCTATGGAAAATCAAAGTATGTGCATGTGGCAGGGGTGAGGTGAAACTGCAAAGAGGATGCTACCGAAATTGAGAGAGAGAGAGAGAGAGAGAGAGAGGGAGGGAGAGAGAGAGAGAGAGAGAGGGAGGGAGGGAGGGAGGGAGGGAGAAAGTCTCTCTTTCTCTGTGTGTGTGTGTGTGTGCG
>NC_135076.1:24247500-24325000 GCF_051107435.1 Chaetodon auriga
CATCAGGTCAATTTTTTGATCTGTCAGCTACTTTGTGATCATCCTCAGCTGCAGTTAAGTCGCTGCTCACATGCTAATCTAAGACGTGTTAGCATTTAGCCTAAAGCACCGCTGTGCTTTAGTGCAGCCTCACAGAGCTGCTGCAGTAGCATGGCTGCAGACTCTTGATTGTCCCTCTGGTGTCCTATTTTGTTTGTCTCAGTCAGTGCATCTTGTTATCTCAGTATCTTTAATCTTTGTTGTCTTTGTTTGTCCTTCGCATTCTCCTCTCTGTCTTTCTGGCCTTCTTTGTGTTGCGCTCATTTCGGTTAACAGCTGCGTTGTGGTGAAATATGTATCTACTGATCACAAAGTAAAAAGAACAAGTAACAGACTTTTTGTTGCAATACGCTGCAAACAAAAACAACGAATGGCTCACCACTACACAAAGACATTTATCACAGGGCTTTTCATATTTATCTTTGTACTTATTGTTATTTAAATTTGTGTCTGAGGTTATTATCAGTCAGTACACGTTTACCTCTGAGAGTGGCTTAATGTCTGTTCTTCACTCCGTCTCTCTCCAGGCTCTGGAGTTGAGGGAGAGCTGCATCTGCCCTGCTCTACCCGCTTCCGACCCTCGTGTCGTGTTCTCCAGAAGTGTCCATGTGTTGCTGGAAAACGCTAAGGACCGGGGGAGAAGAGGGCAAGAAGGAGCACACAAGCCCCACCTGCCTCACAGCGCCGCCTCACTCCCAGCCGGACTGCCTGCTGCTCTGCTTGCCCAAACTTCCCTTCGTCCTTCCCCAAATGTGGCTCAAGAAAGTAAAGGCCCAGTCCCACTTGAGGCTTCAGAGTCAGCTCTAGCGGCCCCTGTTCCTGCTCCTGCTGAAGGGGAGGGATCCCAGAGCTCCAGCTGACAGGAGTGTTCAATCCGCACAAACTTCAACGACGCCATAGTTTTGCAGAGACTGTTAAGATGAGTGAGTGAGTGAGTGATGGGCGCACTGGTCAGCCAGCATATTCAGCAAACAATTTACTGCTGCTTTAAGACTCTTTTTATCGTTCGTTCATTTTCGGAGCCTGTAGGTGCCAAGTAAAGGGGTAAAGTCCCCACCCATCATCCCAGGGTTAGTCCTTTTCACTGCACTGGAGACTCCCTTTGGTTGCCAGCACAGTGGCGGGTGAAGCTGAGGGTGCTAGTGTGAAAGTAAATGCCTGGGGTCATTCTAAATTTGGAGAAAATTGGTGGAAAAAGTCAAGCAAAAAGAAAAAGAAGGAAAAAAAATTCAAGGCCCCTCCTAACCTTTCCCTGCACCCAGCACCCCGCTGACTGAACTTCAGAGAATGTTAACCATGGCTGGCGACTACAAAGATGCCACATTAATTAGATAACCTCGACGGCGGAATGCCGAATGAATGTTGGTAATGCTAACCATACATTGCAAGATTAATATGTGCATTATTCATCGGCACACAGCAGCATACGAGAGTAAGCACTTTGTGTGTGAATGTTAGAGGCTGCGACCGTGGCAGACAGAGGACATCTACATTCTCATTATGACTAGTGCATTCTCATGCCACACACACAGCACTTCATGCATTCTCTAGCCTGGGGGACTTAATGGTGTAAATTTATGCTGGGTTGTTTGCAGGTTTTAAAACACAGCCTTCTGCTCAGGAATGCCAATATCCGCCGTCAAGCTTTGAGAAATCTTTCATGGGATTTAGTAAAATCTTATTTAACAAGCCAAGTTGACTGAGAAAACATTCAGATTTACAGGAACAGCCCACGGGAGCAGTCGCACAATGAAGAGGGGAGGGCAGTTATGGTTCATATGCTGGTAATCTTTGGCGCGTGTGTGTGCGTGTGTATGTGTGCTGAAACAAAGTGGCACACCTGGTTAAACTGTGCAATAAAAAATGTACTACTGTGCTTTCATTTGGGATAAATAGTTTTATTTGTGTCATGCATTTCAGGTGGAGGGCCTGTATCAGGTCACAAAACATCAGTCAACAGTCTTTACACGAGCTGTGGAAGCTTTGTTTCACTGCAAACGGGGTACGTCTGTGTTAGAGTCTGTGTCTGTATTAGAATAAGTGGCCAGTGATAGGGTTTGTGTGAAGCCGTGCAATGAAAAAGCCGAGGGAACATTGGTGTTTGCATATCAATAACTCAGCAGGAACGTGCTGTGTTTGCAAGTGGCAAGAAAAAAAATAAAACTTGAGAAGAAAAATTTGGTATTTGGACTTTTTTTGCCCCCCCCCCCCCGCCAAAATCACCAAACAGATCAAAGATGACCAAAAAAATGAGGATTATGGGAACACTATGCCACATGTAGTGTGTGTGTGTGTGTGTGTGTGTGTGTGCGCGCAAGAGAGTAAGAGGACATTATCAGCCTGTGACATTGCATAAGAACATCAAAACCCTTCCTTTGTCACACCAACCAATTAGACAGCGGGTGAAAGATGAGAGGAGACGTAGACTGAGTTGTTGGCAGTTTCCTCTGAAGTCTTCATATGTATGTGCGTGTGTGTGTGTGTGTGTGTGTGCGCGTGCGTGCGTGCGTGTGTGTGTGTGTGTGGTAGCAACAGTAGTCGCAGTTACTTATTGATGCCAGGCTCCTGGGGAAATTCCTCGCCGGCCTCTCACAGCTGATCAGACAGATGTAACGTTTGGAAATCGTAGACGAGATTACACCAAGGCCGTCGTAATCAAACGAAAGCTACCAGAATTCCCATCAGTCAGCTTTACCGCAGCGCTTTTGTAATTCCTGCCAATTGTTACAAGTTCTTGCTTCTTGGGTACAAGATCAATCTTTTGATGTCTCTCTATTAAAGACCGCTGGAGCAACATCCAAGTTTGTTTTTGAGCAGGAGCCTCCTCGCTTTCTGCTGCAGATGACACGAGCCGAGACCGTGATTCTCTCCCTGGTCGCACAGATTTGACCCTTTTCAGGATTTTAGGATCCGCAGCTCTCAGTTCGTTCTCATGCAGACTTCCTGTTCCTTCGTCACATTGTTGTGTACATGCTGAAGCATCTGGCTGCAGCTCCCTCACCACTCACAGAAATTGGAACATGAACAGGCAACAGATGACACACTCACACCCAGAGGTAATTGTAATGAGCGTGATACAATACACACACACACACACACACACACACTGCGCTGAGTAATTGTAGCCTACTGCTGGAGTCTAAACAATAACTGCGACAGAGAGCTTAATCAAGGAAAACAAAGAGACAGCAGTCAGATGCATTGAAAAGACAGAAATAGAAAACAGGCAGAGCAGAATCACGGGGATTCACGGAGAAAAGAAAAGATTTAGTTCAGGCGTGTGAGGTGTTATTTACATTTGAATCAAACATTTGATTTTTAACATTTCTGCTCAAATGCTGGGTGGGAAAGTCCTACTGTAGTCTTTGTGGTTTTCTCTGTGTTCACATGCGTCGCCTTGGGCAGATAAGATCTGTTCCACGGTGTCAGTGAGAAATCAGATGTCTACTTTATGTCTGTAAATTCACCTCAAGTCTCAGATTGTTTTGTGGCTGTATATTCATCCGCCCACCAGAGACATCAGACGGCTTCTGAGACCTCTGACAAACTGCTCGCAGGTATTTAAAGCTATAGACAAGCAGCGCTGAAAAGTGGAAGAAAGAACAGAAAAGGTGGCACACCCACAACAGAGGAAGCTGAATGCATCCTAGACGGCAAACTCAAGATGCTGTTTCCCCAACAAAAACACTCCCAGAGAGAGCCGGGGCAGCGAGAGAGCAACCCAACACATCTGCTGTGTAGGTGGCTGAATGATGTCCCAGAATGCAGTCTGGCAACCCTCTGACCTCCCTGTGGAGTGTTGCTCGAAGTGGCTCATCCACAGTTCCATTTCTTGGATACGCCCCAACACACACATACACATGCATCAGCTGGCTGCGGCGTGTAGGGAGAATATGGTGATGGAAATGTGTGTGCGTATGTGGTAAAAGTTGCTGTGTCCTTCCGCTGCGCATTAATTATACATGTGGCATGTGGGTGTCTGATTGAAATGAATATTTTACTGCTTTTAATCACTGCCATTGCCAGAGTGATGGAGCATCTGGCTGTGTTACCTGGGTAATTAAAGATGCTGTCTCACATACGCACACATGCAAGTCTCAGAGGTTGTGTCTGCAGTATGAGACAGAAGCACTCCAGAGGCTTACTAATGAGTCGAAATTAGATTTGGAATGTTTTAAAGCAATGGGGAAAAAAATAAAAATAAAGGCTGCTCATTCTTTTTTTGCTTTTGTATAACTTCGATTAGCAAAAAGCTTTTCAAACAGGTCAGGGACAAAGGAAAACCTCTTATAGCTGATGTGTTTGGCACAGGTAGCCTTAGCCATAGCTACATCTGACAGTATTTTGTTGTGTCAGTGTCTCTACTTTTGCAGAACCATCACTGTAAACTGTAAACTCTCTGTGTTTTGTACAAATGCAAACGATAGCAAGAATGAATTGTCCTAAACCGGACATCCACTGACCCCATGGTGCACACCTCACACCTGAATGTGGATGGAGACGAGGTACAAATGATGACTTCCTGCTGTCTAGGAGTAAATTTTGCTCCTTAGTTTAGATTTGTCACTTCCTGCGCTGAGGAGATTTCCCCCCAACTGAACAAACCTGACACCAAAATGTTATTTTTAGCAAATAGGGCAAAAACTGCGGCGCTTTGAAAGGCTGGGGTTGTTCCTCTCTGGAGGAGTCTACAGTGTAATCTAAGTAGGCTGATAACACAGAGCATTTTCCCCCTCACATAAAAGCCTTGTCTAGTGCAGCTTTAATGTGGGAGTTAATGTCTGCATTAGTCATACAGTACATACGCTGCTTCCCTGAGAGAGACATGCTTCACTCAGTACAGCTTGAAATATCTGTTGCACAGAGTTCAGACATGAACCATGAGTAAAAACTGACCTCCGCTTTATAATCTGCTATTTCTTACATGGATTTTGGTTTTCCGGGGATCTGTGCCTTCTGTTGTCTTACCCACAGTGAAGGAACAGTCTGGCACGGGGTCATCGAGGCTATCTGGGTATTCTCTTTCAACATACAATGCGGGTCTTCCTCTAATGGCTCCTGGTGTCCTCTCCGTCTGTCTTATCGTCCTGATCTGCGCTCGTGTGTGTGTGTGTTCATGGTTGAACTGGTAGAGGTTTTTATAGTCTGGTGTTCTGATGCTATTAGAGATTAGGATGTTAACACAGTCCCTCATCTGACTGCATCGATCCCAACCCTCGCAGTGGAATCACATTAATACTAACAACATCAGGTACAAGCTTTGTAGCTCTCTTTACCCCTCTCTCTCTTTTTACATCTGCTTCCCTGTCAGTGTTGATTTAAATTTGAATAACCAGCTTTCTTCCCAGTCTTTTAACAAGGAGAGGGTGCAATCTAATGAAGGGAATGAGGGAAGGAAGATTTCAGAAGCAGAGGGGGACCAGAGGATGTGGAAATGAGATGAGATGAAATGGTTTAAATCAGTCTTCCTCAGCTGCTCTGACACCGGTAGCTTTCAGTGTTTGAGCGCATACATCAAGCCACAACTCAGAGTAAGCATATTCATATAGTGAACAAGTTCTTTTTTTATGGGCTTGTGAGAAAAATGAAGAGCATGGAACAGCACAGTTTACCGAAGGACAGGTGTTGACAAAGTGAGATTAAAGATCGTTGATGACAAAGACGTGTAGAGCAAAACTGACACTGAAAATGTAAGTTTAAATACCTGTGAGCTCAGAGTTCTACGTTCACCTGGTTTCACTCACTGATAAAGACATGCCATTTTACATTTGGTTCAAACCCCTGTTGGGTGGCCACCCATGACTTGAGAAACTAGTGTTCTAACCCTCCGATCTCTGTCCATCAGTGCAGTGGTGCTTTACATTTTGCCTCTCGCCTCTTCTGTAATCCCTGTGAATTCATCAAGTCAACATGGAAGAGAGGAATTCAGACCAAAACACCGTCAGTGTCAGCAAGATTTAACAAACCACGATGGACCTGGTTGGTTTCAACTGGTAAGCACAGCTGGTGTTCTTTGATGTCTTCCACTTTGGAAGAACACCTTCAACACTAATGTTATTCACATTTCTTCATTAACTTCCAAGAGGTTTGATTTCATTCATGTGTATACTGTGTGGTGGTAGAAAGGAGTGTACACAGAGCAGCCAACTCTGATAGATCAGATGTCTCAGCAGCTCATCAGCACATGAAAGCACCATTTCCCACAGAGCTTGCACCATGGTCTGCTCTGACTTCTACCTAAGTGATGTAAACAGGAGGGTCCTGACAAGGTTCAGCGGTCCTGTAGTCAGTGGAGGACTCGGCATTGGTGCTCAACTGGGGGGCCTAACCAAGGCATACCCAAATTACATGCACGGAGTACATGCATGGTTTTAGTCTCTTCTTCTTCTTTTTAATGCCTGAATATTTATTTATTTTTACAAGTAGATGCTTGCAGATTACTGTATCTGGAACTTAATAGCAGGAAAACACAATGGGACCACAGCATGAAGCCTCACCCTAGTCCAAGTTCAATAAAATCTGACAACAATACCACAAAAATTGAATATTTTCCTGTTTTCTCCAATGGTATATCTAGGCATCCTCCAAAAAAGGCACTTTACTATATATTTATCTACAAAAATGTCTATATTTCTATCAATAAAATCCGAACTTTGACCATCTATGTTTATATTTTAGGTACTTATTGCCTATATTTTGGCTATATATCTTCATACTGAAGCCATTTACTATATTTATCAAATTCAAATTGTGTGTAATATCTCTACTTGCAATGAAATTCTTGATGTGAAATGTGCCATATTGAAGCATTCGGAATTTCATTGGCTATTTGAAGCGTCAGTCACTGCAAAATGGGCTGCGATTGGCTTGATCTTCACATGAAGAAGAGAAGGAGGCCCTTCTGTTCAACTCAGATTGTTATTGGCTTCTCAGGTTACTGGGCTTCATATGGCAGATTGTGATTGGTCAAATGTAATTTCAAACCTGAGACTTCAGGTAGTAACTGGAGTGCCAGTTTGTATAGTTTGGGAAGTTGCCACGGTGGAAAACACACAAGACAAGTCAATCAGGAGCACATTACCTGCGAATTTGAAAGGAAAAAAGGTCTTTCTGTGGATTATTATCACGTTGTGGACTAATATTTTCACCTTGGTGGATCGTGTGGATCTTTGACGATGTCACCGTTTCTGTCCGTGTTATCAACTTGTGGATC
Source organism: Chaetodon auriga (assembly GCF_051107435.1). NCBI lineage: Eukaryota > Metazoa > Chordata > Actinopteri > Chaetodontiformes > Chaetodontidae > Chaetodon > Chaetodon auriga. Next base: position 24,254,753 of record NC_135076.1, read on the forward strand.
ATGGAGAGACCTAAGGCTAATAGGTGAGTTACCTCAGTCTTATAAACTGTTGACTGTCTGCTGTTGGCGTTTATTTATTTTTTTAATCTCAGCTGTCTATCGGTGTATAATACGAGTATCAACGTAAACGTAGCGTTTGTGTCAATAGACTGAAAGATACACAACAATAAACTGTCCTTAACACGCGCGCACGCGGGGCCGTTGGAACAGTAAAGCGGTTCTTGGTTTAAGGCCTGCAGGCTAGCTTAAGTTGATTTATTGGTGTGTGTGTTTCATTAAATATACGTGTAATTGCGTTTTCTCCACGGGAAGAGCACCCTAGAGGGCACCTGATCACATTTTCTTGCACATTGGGCCACCATAGTCAGTGTCTCTAACGTGTCTTTTAGGTCTGTATATGTAGACTTACATGTGTTCAGGTTCACTGGCCAAGCAGTGAGTCGACTTCACAACCAGCTTAAACATGTTACAAATGAACATTAACTGGGCTAAAACATTCAACAAGATATAATTTTTTATGCTATAATGTGCAACAGTTTATATATTATTAGGCTACTATGCTACACATTGTTATTGGGCTAAAACATGCTGCAAGCTCATGCTTATTAGGCTGAAATGTGCTACATATCATTTGTTATGTTAAAACATGCTACACATCATTTATTAGGCTAAAACCGGCTAAGTTCAAAATTTATTTGGCTAAAATTTTCTATAAATTGTTGTTTATTAGGCTAGAACATGCTAGAAGACATTGCGTGTTAAGCTAATATATGCTGCAGGTTATTGTTTATGAGGCTATACATGTTAAAGCATCCAAGTTGAAATTTATTAGGCTAAAAGATCTGACAAGCTGTAGATTATTGAGATAAAATATGCTACGTGTTTAAATTTATTAGGCTAAAACATGCTATGCTTTGTAGTTTATTAGGCTAAAACATGCTATGGTTTGTAGTTTATTAGGCTAAAACATGCTATGGTTTGTACTTTATTAGGCTAAAACATGCTATGGTTTGTAGTTTATTAGGCTAAAACATGCTATGGTGTGTAGTTTATTAGGCTAAAACATGCTATGGTTTGTAGTTTATTAGGCTAAAACATGCTATGGTGTGTAGTTTATTAGGCTAAAACATGCTATGGTTTGTAGTTTATTAGGCTAAAACATGCTATGGTGTGTAGTTTAATAGGCTAAAACATGCCACAGATTGTTTATAAGGCTAAAATAAACAACAAGTTCAAATGTATTTGGTGAAAATATGCTGTAAGATTTAGTTTATTATTAGGCTGATTTATGCTACAAGTTATTGTTTATTAGGCTAAAACATGTCTGGAGAAGGAAGGAATGGTCTGACTATTCCTTGTGGTGGTTATTCAGGGAAAAGGGACTTGCTCTAGGCATCTCTCTGTGTGTATGTGTATGGGAGACTGATTGTGAGTGCGTGTCTGCCTGCTTACAGCTACTTACCAGGGATATTATAAGGGATTAAGCCAGGAATAAATTAGAATAATTTCACGTTAATCCTTGTACGTTTGTTTCTGTGACGTTTGTTTTAAATTTGACATTATAATTCTCAGCTTACCGCCGGGGGAAACCAGCGTAACATCTGAGGAAACTTTAATGCCAGCCACTACATGCTGTTAGCTAAGGTTCACAAAATCAGACTTAGTGCCAAAACCTCAGTGATTGGGAATAAGTGCATGTTTTCCGCTGGTTTGAGTCCAGCTGAATTCTGTGGGCTGTACATGTTTAATGAGAAACTTTGATAGCTGAGACTCGGAAATTGTAAAGAAAAACCCACAGAGCCCTCACTAAACCAAAGCACAGACTCACATCGTGCCTCAAAGACTCACAGATCTGCCAAGAAAATGAAGTTCCTCAGCGTGCTGGATTGTGTGTGCGTCTGCCTTATTACATGCGTGTACCGTGAGGGGGGAGGGTGTTGAAAACGAGTGTTGAGAATCTTATTTTTGTTCTCCCACACATCTTCTCAGCTCACCTCCCCTTCAGCCGTCCTCTCAGAAAACCCCATCTATCCATACATCCATCCATCCGTTCTCGCTCAGCTTAAGCGGTGCTGTCTGTTCGCTGTCTCGTTGCCATGGTTTCCATTATGCTTCCTGCCTGCTCTGGTTTGAAGGACAAAGCGCTGATGATGGGTAGTATTTAGAGAGAGCAAGAGGGAGAGAGAGAGAGGCAAAACAACGGAGGAAAATGTATGTGCATAGGCTCTGCTTTTGTTTAATGTCATGTCTCTCACAAACACACACACACACACATACACGCACACACACTAATCTTCGATCTGCGTCCCCAGGGTTTGAAGGAAGGTAGAAAGGCAGCTCTACACCATCACTCCCTTTGGCCTCAGATGTTTAGCTCTAGCAAGCCTTATCTTTTAACTGATCAATAAGCAGGTGGTACAGCACTCCCTCGTCTCTCTATGGGATAGGCTGCAGTTACACAGGACTGCATCAAGCCAAATCAGCCCGCACTGGGCCTGTGTTATGCCCAGTGACCGTGCTATGCGCCGTGTAGCAATACAGGAAAAAAAAAAAAAAGGATTTGCTCTGAAATCTATAACCAGCACTCGACGGCCGAGTGCGTGCAGTCGGGTGTGTGTGTGCGTGTCCGTGCTACTACGCTACGTGCGAAGTCTTCAGACTGTCAGAAATTAGGTTAAAACTGTGGACTTTATTTAGCTGACCTGGTTGGAGCGTGAGGGGGAGACAGCGGAGATGAGCGGGGAGGGAGATGGTCATGGAGCGTGTGCGCCGCTGAAAACAGAAAAGAAGGAGTAGAGGGAGGGAAGGGAAGAAGAGCTTAAACTCAATCTTTTCTCCACCACACGCATAACCCCCTCCACTGTGTGATTTCCCCCCAACCCCCCCTCTGTTATTGTAAGGGTCTTAGGGCCTTCCTTAACTTTTAATAAGAGTCTTTAATAAGTCCCCAGATCATGGCTTGGTCGGTCAGGGCTCCTATTTCAACACAGCTCTGCTTAATCTCACTCTAAAATAGATCTGCTCCCTCCACTCTCTTACTTTCAGCCCCTCTGCCTCCTCTCCTCTGTATTTCTCCACAAGATTGTGAAAGTATTTAATAAACTACTGGGGGATCAAGCAAGGTTGTATTGTCCTCTGGGTTTGTGTGTATGTAGGCAATCTAGCAAAGGTGCAGAAAATATAACTGGAGATGAGCCATTTTTATTTCTGTTAAGGAGGATCAACAGGGATGTTTTTGAGAGGAAACGCCTCAATTTTCACTGCGATGAAGGGCAGCATTGGCAGTGGTTAGACACATTTTTGTGTGAGTCTTTGAATTAATGACAGCCACAATGAAGCTGTAATTCTCTGTCGAATGTCCCCCCGAGCCTCCTGTGACTGCCCGTTCACCAAAAGTCACTCAAGCATCATGCACACACACTTTGAATTGCTAAAGAGGCTCCTGAAATGTGTTATCTGTGCCCGGAGTTCCCAGATTCTGCACGGCGATGCTGTGATGCGTCTGTGTGTCATACTTTAGTTTCAGTCTCTTTGGCCTACTTAGGCGTGTTGTAAGTAGCACACTGAGCTGCTTCTCCTATCCCCGTGGACTCGGGCTGAATAATTGAGCGGTGCTGAGGCAGGGTAATAAGCTACACTGCCGCTGTAATAACCTGCTGGACAATGTGTGTGTGAGTGTGTCACTGACTGTGTGTGTGTGTGCTCCTGTTGCTCGTGCGTGGTAATGACTGCTATTACTCCAGGGCTTGGGAAGCAGACACATGCTGTCCAAGGAACCAGACATGTTGTGTGAGCATGTGTGTTTTTGTGTCGTGTGTGTGCAGGCTACAGGAGGACTGACGCACGCTCCGGTTTGTAATCTCAGACTCTTACAGATCAGGACTGGCAGGAACCTCCTGAATGTTCTTGTGTCTACGTTTTAAGAGCAGGTGTCCTCATTAAGAGCTTCTTATGCTGCTGTTTCATCCTTCAAATGCCTTATTTTAAATGCAAGGCCTTTTTAGAGTATTTTTTTTTATGTCCATTTATGTGCTGGCTGCATTGTTTGATATTATTCTGGCAACTTTTCAGTGTCATCTGGTCATGTTGTATGTCCTTATAAAGGAACCTCCTTTTGTTAGGGAAGGTGTAACATACAAACACACAATGTGTGCATGTGTGTGCACGCACAAACCAAGCAAGTAGAACTGCAGCAATTAGTCGATTAATCAATTAGTTGTTGACTATTACATCAATATCCAGCTAATTTGATAATTGAGTAATCATTTTCTAAGAAAAAAATGTAAATTTTCTGATTTCAGCTTCTCAAATGTGAGTATTTTAGGGGTTCTTTACTCCTCTGTGTTGTGGACAAAACACATTTGAATGCTGGGCATCGGAAAAAAGTCATCCATATTTTCACTTTTCTGACATTTTAAGGAGCAAACATCAAATTGATGAATCAAAAAAAAAAAAAAAAGATTGAATCAAAGTTGATCTCTCAGCTCTGTTTTTCCTTTATTCCCTTTGAGATTTGTAACTTGGAGAATGCAAAATGATGTAAGCAACTGATAGAAAATAAACTCAAAAGTAGCTTATTTGCAGTTACAAACATGGCTGCAACGTGGGACATGTTAGGTTGACTGGCAATAAGCTGACATCGTCACCGGTGCCCAAGTTTCAGGTGCACTGACTGGAAAAAAAAGCCCTGCTAAATGATTCAGCGTGAACTCTGACAGAAAGCATGGCGCACCTTCGTACCAATGTTCACCAACTTAATTTTGTTACTCAAAGGGCAGAAGTTGTTTTCTATCAACAACATTTTGTCTCCCACCCACCACTCAGCTTCCGCCTCCCTCCATGTGTGTATGTTTGAGAAATACCCCCCACTGTCAAATGGTTCACATAACTCAGCAGTTTCCCCTCTGCCAAGCACCAGTATCACTCTGCAGCTGAGTAAACTTCTCCCCTGCTGTAATCTCAAACCAGCATCACTTAGATCCCATAAATTCTTAATGCACAGTCCTAAACCTGAAATACTTCAACCCTCTCTCCAGCCTCACTCTGCCTGCTCCCTTGTCACCTCTCTGTTTGGGGTGACCGACTGATTGACTGATCTGTTGATTCCGTTTTAATAATTCAAAAGTAAAACGATAAGCAAAATTCAGGCGCTCGCCCGACGCCGCATATCACGCCTCCTGATGCCGCCATCTTTCCTCTTTCTGCTTCGTACCTTGCACAGATGAAAGCGATGCCTCCTGGTTACTGAAACATGACAAATCAGAGGGAGAGTGGAAGAAAAGCCATTTATCAAAAAGTTGGAGTTGACAGGTGTGTTTTTTTTTTTTTTTTTCTTCTGCCATGTCGCAAGTAGGTGAGCATGTTCTCTCTGCTGGCTTTGTGTACACTTTGAAGCGCACATCACTTGTACTTGCTGTGTGTATGGGAACCAGGGGACTGGAGTTACTGTCCTCGCTGTGCTACATGCAACAGTCTGCTGCAGACAGACGCGCAGACATTTCCTCCTGGCAACCTGTGTCGCTCTCCCTCTCTCCTCTTGTCAGTCATGTTTCCATTTTGCCGCTGACGTTTATCCACCGCCTCACGTTGACAGCCAGTGTAATGCTCTGTCATTCAGTCACCTTGTTGCTTGGCTTTGGTAGCTCCGTTAGCAAAATCACTCCGTTACCCAGCTAACTAACTTCTGAAATGGCACATTCTCTCTCGCACACACACACTGAGTTAAAGCTGTCTGTGTGATGGATGTGCCCTCTCAGACAGAACTGCTGTGTGTTGCATCTCAACCTCCAGCCTCACCTTCAGGCTATACCCACTACTGTGTGTGTGTGTGTGTGTGTGTGTGTGTGTGTGTGTGTGTGTGTGTGTGTGTGTGTGGACAGAGTGTTTGATCATGAATACTTTTCTCTGAAAATACAGTGGAATGTCAAAAAACCAAACATATGAAGAAGTCTCACTCTCTCTCTCTCTCACACACACACACACACACACACACACACACACACACACACACACACACACAGACACACAGAGGGTCCTAGTGGCTGATAAAGACCTTTTGGCAGAGGCTCTCCTCTGTGCTGTGGGCTCATTAATGCTCTGAGTGTGTCCCTGTGACTGAGGACTAAGCCCTCAGCTCTTATCAACAACACCAGGCCTGGTCGGCTACACACGCACGCACATCAACACACACTCTCTCGCACACATGCGCGCACATTGGATTATGAAGAGTGTGGATAAGTCGCCAACATCAGCTTCGATATCCCCTTACAGGACAATGACAGACACCCCCTCTCCCGTCCCACTGTCACAGTCATGGATTGTGTGGGTGGTTGGGTGTGTGTGTGTTTTTTTTTTTTTTTTTGCGTGTGTGTGTGTGCGTGCCAGAGTTGGTGAGAAGGTGGATGCACTGCTTTCCAATTGATCCATTTGTATTTGTTGATCCATCTGTACACAGTTACTGTCATGGATAGGTCAGTGTGCGTGTGTGTGTGTGTGTTTGTGTGTTCGTGTGTGTGTGTGTGTGTGTGTGATTGGTGAGAACTTGCGCATTGTTGGATGTGTCATCTCGACACAGGATGACATAAATGCTTACACCTATCCTCCTTGTGGGTACTATTTGTTTCCTCCAGTACACACACACACACACACACACACACACACACACAGGCACAAACTGTGGGGTTATTTACATATTTATTGCTGCACTGTGCTTGTGATTAACTGGGTGTTGGTGCAGAGTAATGTTACAGGCCTGGTTCAGTGAGGACAGTGTGGGCGGCTGGTGGTTTATGGCTCTTTCAAGTTGGTGCGTGTGAATTGTTTGTTGTTTCCATGTATTGTCTGAGCCCTCCGGCTACATCTATTCAGCTTGGTGGAGAATTATTATTACTTTATCCTCAGGGAAAGCAGAGGTGACATACTGCAACATCGGCCACCCCCCACCACTCCCTGCCACGTTCCCCACACTCACCAACACACACGCTTATGCAGACTTGGGGCGTCTTCCTCTACACATGTATTAACACCAAGGTCATGTCGTAGCCCCACAGGGATTTTAAACATCAGATCTTATGTCTTGTGTGTTTCTTGGGCACGATGATCGGCATGTTTACGTGCAGCCATAGGACTTGTCTCATTTTCACTGTGTGTTTTTTTTTTTTTTTTTCTTTCCAGTGTTCCGTTACAAAGAGGTCTTGCATTATTAAAAAGTCAGATTTTCAGGAATTTTACGCAGCGGTCTCATTTTCAATTTATACATTTTAACAAATGCTGTTGTGAGCTTTGAGTGGATTTTATTGGCCCAGAGATCATGACTATTGTTCTGCTTAGTAAAGACCTTCAAGTAAAAACATGCAAATCACCAAAATTGATGCTGTAGTTTTAACAGCAGCAGCAGTATTCTTTTACATCTCCGCGCTCTCAGTTCTCTCTTTCAGCCCGCGGCTGTTTTGGAAGATGCAGGGGACTCTCCTCAGATCAAATCCCTCTTTCCCCTTTGTCCAGCTCACCCTCTTTTTCTCATGCTAAGAGCAGCAGATGTTGAATTCACAGCATACAAAAAATATGTATTTTTTTTTTTTTTCATTTTATTCTGAGCTTTTTAATCTCAGCTCTCTGTACAAGAGAACAAGTGGACCGGATGTCCTCTGGTGGGTTTAGATCTAATCATGTTGAAAGGCAGCCAGTGTAGCCTGCAGCGCTCGATAATTGGTTGACCTCAGAAACACTCCAACTCTTTCTGAGGATTTGATATTTTACCGCCGATGCTAAAATGCAGACGGCTGGTGCTAACGATGGTCCTCCCAGCTTTACTGTCTGATTCATCAGATTGTCCTCCCAGATCTGGACCAGTCAGGCAGCTGGCTGCTTATTCACAGCTATGTTACCATTACCATGGCTAATTAAAGGCAGCATCTGGGGCCTGGAGAGGTGGAGAGGCAGACAGGGCAGCTTTCAGTGAGCAACAGTTGGAAAGCTCTGTCAGTGATGGAACACTTGGGGAAGGGGCTGAGCTCCAGGACACGATCTGAAGTCACAGTTTGTCCACGATTTGTGTTGATTTCTTTCGCACGCTGCAGAGTTCGCATGTCTGTGTGATGCTGTGTGTGTGTGTGTGCTGTAACCCTTCGGCGCGTCTGGTGCACGCGTGTGTTCCTTTTGTCTGTTGAGGGAATTGAGAAGCATCTCTTTAATTTGGTCTATAATTGAATTTGGCCCATGGGCATGCCATACTCTTCTGAGAGATGGCAGCAGATGAGGAGGGGATGAAAAGAAGTGGCAGAGAGAAGGAGAGGTGGCCGAGCGAGGGAGGGAGGGAGCGGAGAAAGAGGGGGTGGCATATGGATGGAAGGTGAGAAAACGTACAGTGGGAAGGAAAGGGAGACGGTGGAGGAGGCTGGGGGAGGACACAGCATTGCATCCTCAGTCATCTGTGAGACTTCATAAGTGCTGGGTGCATGGGCGAGTGGCTGGCAGTCAAGTCAATATGACATATGAATATTGCAGGAGCCATTCTCTCCCCTCCTGCCCTCCTCAATTATTAATGTCTGGCTCAGAGTTGGCTCCACTTTTACTTCAGGCCTTCCTCTCCACTACTCCTGAAAACAAGTGAGAAACAGACAGATGGACAAACAGACATAAAAACAATGAGATAAAAAAGCGAGCCTAGACAGACAGAGAGAGACGTATGGCTCAGCGGGCAGGGAGCAGAATGAGATGAGGTTGATCTCATCGTACTCTGATCATTTATTTCTGCGAGAGAAATGGAGTTTACGATTTATTTCCAGCAGGGCATTGTCAGTCCAACCAAACAATCCAAAAGAATGGAAAGGCCTATACCAACGGACAAATAGCTGTAGGCACGACTCCAGTGCTCATTCCAAGCAGCTGCAGAAATGCAGAAATGAGCCATTTTAATCACCTTTTATTGCGTGTATTTATTTAGATATGTAGGCTGCCTAGTTCAAGTGAGTGCAAGTCTCTCTCCGAAGAAAAAAATGTGATGGTAAGCTAAGTGTGCTCTTACAAACAGGGAAGCGCCAGGTCATTGTAGTTCTAGGCTACATGCTTGATACCAAGATGTCTGTTATATCACATACTCACAGATGTGTTGATATTGAATCCTTTTGAAGGGTGTGGAAGAAATTACAGCTCATGGCCTTTTTTGAAAATAAACACTGTGGAGTCGTGTGAGGTTGCTCGGGGTTCGCTCCTTCAGAAAGAGTTGGTGAGTTGATAGCTGTTGGTTAAAATAAGTAGGGCCCATGCACTTTATTCCTGAGCCTCTGTCGATAGTGATTGGACGGTTGTTGTTTGTTCAGGCCTTATGTCTGAAGTTCCTGTGGCCTTGAAATTGTAGATCAAAGCCTTACAGTGTCCTCATTCCACATGGATTATCATTTTCCCTCGGCAGATTTAAAGTTAGCAGTGCAACAGGTGCAAGTGCATCGACCTGTGAGGTAGTGGTTATTCACTGTCGCAGCAGGCTTTAATTGGCCTCAGTCGGCCCCCGTGTGGGGGATGGTGGAACGACCCGGTTGACCTACGTGTTACTGGCTACGCTGTTGATATGCCACACATAATTTACACAGGTTGTTTGGAGGATAACCATTAAAATGACTAATAACTCTTGTCCTTTCCAATTCACGTTAAGTATTATTTAAAGGCATGAAAGCGTGACATTAAACCTGCAAGTGTGAGTGTCACATCAGATACGTGAGAGCCGATAACCTTAAATGTAATACATGCATGAAGTAAAGTTTGGAATAGGTCACGGCGACTACACTGATATAATGTGACTGTTTGTCCTTGAGTTACACCATCGCTGGGCAAACTGTTACCATGACGCCAGCCAGGTTGCTGACATCATGGCTCCTGTTGACCTTACTGGCAGGTGAGGGAGGAGGGTGCGTGGGAGGGAGAAGGTGGGCAAAGAGGTGCTGTAATGTGTGTGTGTGTGTGTCTGTGTGTGTGTGTGTGTGTGTGTGTGAAGGCCGGAGGGTGGGCCGGGTCAGCGTGATTGACGGGGTGTTGGCAGGACATCGGCGCAGCAACAGGGTGATTGGGGGCACAGGAGATCCGCCCCAGCTGGGTATGAGAGCCCAGAAAGTGGGTGTCAAGGTCTCCCATGCTGTTTACACACTCTGCACAGACAGTCCCACACACTTTTGCATTCACACATTCACAAGCACAAGCACAAGCACACACACACACACACACACACACACATACTGCCTGTGTTTTGAATGTTGACCTTGTTGGGCTGACAGAGTTAGCAGGAGCAACACCTCTCTTTGGCAGCATCATCTGTTTGCTTAGAGCACTGCATTGTGTTACTGTGTGTGTGTGTGTGTGTGTGTGTGTGTGTGTGTGTGTGTGTGTGTGTGTGTGTGTGTGTGTGTGCGCACGCTTCTGCACTGCCTGTGTAGTTTTGGTTAGACTCCCACTGGACCCGGTGATGATTCATCCTTTGCATATCCACAAGTTGAGGAGTGGATGTAAGAAAAACAGGAGAAGAGGAAGAAAGAGGGTAAAAAGCAACAGTGGGTTTAGTCTGCCGTCGGCGTACAGTGGATGTTAGAGGAAGCTCGGAACCGGCGTCGGCTCGAGAAGTGCAGAGATAAATTCAGACTTTGAACTGAGCTGATGAAAGCAAAATTGAGTTGAATCGAACTGAGTTTTGAGACTTGCATCTTCATTCATCACTTACAGTTTATGCTGTTCTGATGAGGTCCCCGGTGTGAGCGGCACCCAGAGTCAGACCTGCTCCTGTGTTTGTTCCTGAGTCAACATTAAAAAGACAGTGAGCTGGAAGACTTTGTCAGCCCAAGAGGCAACGTACAGACACAACGGCTGGTGTGTTGTTGCTCTGTTTCAGAGTTCAGCCCTTTAGTCTGACTCTCAGAGCGTGGACAGGTCTGGTTATTGAAGCTCAATTGATGTTCAGTGCCGACTCAAATGCGTCCTGATTATCTAATCAAGTATTGACAGTTGGCAGCGAACGGTTGGTCAGATTTAGTCAAATACTTTTTGATCTGAATGACTTCACTGAGTGCAGACTGTGTTTTCTTTGCGGAAATATGATTTTTTGGATGCTTGTGTAAGACAATATGAAAAAGCTGACTCATTGACAAATTGGGCATGTGTTTTTATGAAAAAGGCCATTTGTAGAAAACATTTTTATATTCTTCAAAGAAAGGTGATGAAAAGTGGGTTGTTGTCACATCTGGTAAATTTTAGATGACATGATTTATGTCTGTCTTCAACATCTTGGGACTATGTTGAAAATAAGAGTTCTTACTTTATCATGTTATAGATTTGCAGATCAATACGTGAATCAAATCCAAGCAGAAACTCTAATCACCTGTGAGTTTGTTGGCTGAATGTTAGCTGCAGTACATCAGAGCTGAAGTTACAGCAGCAGTTAAACTCAAACTTGACCGTGCAGCGTGTTGCCTGCACTGTGTACATATGTTAAGCTGTGCGTTTGCTGCTGTATGTACGTATGTATACTACATGAACATGCATGTTTGTGTGTGCCTCCACACAAATTGGCTAAGATGCCTGCATGTGTGTGTGAGACGGTGTCCCCGCCCGTGTGTTGCAGCTGTTGTAGCAGTGATTGACGAGGAACTGTGAGTGTGCAGCAGGAGCAGAGCTCAACCCCATCTGACTGATCTGTAAATATTCCCTCTTTCTGCTGCCTCAGCAAGTCTCCGCTGGAGCACAACACATGGATCACATTGGCAGGGTACAGGCAGGGAGGGAGCGAGGGGTGTGGAGACAGCTAACAAGTATAGGCGAATGAGAGGGGAGGCCGGGGGAAACTGTGGGGACGGGAGAACTGGTTGGAGGAGTGGAGTGTTCGAAAGAGGGGAAGCAGAGAGGGAGGAGCGGGGCTGCAGAGCTCTCTTCATCAGAGCTGCAACATTGGGTCCTCAGGCCCTGCTGGACCACAGCCAGAACCACACAGCAGCAAACACAGAAGATTGACTCCCTCTTTCCCCCCTCTGCTGTTATCCGGGCTTCTCTGTCCTCCTTCCCTGTGTCCTCTTAATCTATTAGCTTCACTATGTATAATAGGGGTAGAGGAGATGGATGAGAGCAAGAGAGAGAGAAGCTGATATATGGAAGCAGAGAAACAAGAGTTTGTTAATCGAAAGAAATGAAGTCAAGACTGCCAAGAGTGCATCCGTGCCTTCAGCCCTCGAGTCCATGTCAAACAGCAGATGAACAGAAGATTCGAACAAAAACAGAAACAAACAGGTGGAAAAGAAAGAGGCAGGTGAAGTAGTTATTTGTTGCCTTGCTCGCTTGTCCCCAGTGCTGAAGTGCTCTCTCTCAGCACTGATGGTGGGAAGGAAACGCTTGGCTTCAGATGAAATGGACATATTGATATTAAAGGCCGGTCCTGCAGTGGAGCGTTACTGGGTAATTTTCTAAAGTAAAAGGACATTTCAGTCATGACCTTTATGAATCTATTTCTTTGAGACATTTCTCTCTGATGCACACATACACTCACACACACACATCCTCACATTCACATTTCACAGCAGCGACATGCCGAGTGTTTCGGGGTGGAACTAAAATCTTTTAAAGCCACTTTGTAAGGTTGGTCCACTGGCTAATTCCATTCAGTGTGAAATGAAATTGTGAGCTTCTGTGAGGCTTGTCCAAGTCTTGATTCGGAGGCCTGCAGCTCCTTTAAAGGAGGATTTTAAAAAGAGCAAAGGTTTGACATAAAATGGCTTTGTTGATTGCGTGAAATTAGGTCCTGTATAGGGTTTTTTACACTCCTCTGCTCTTATGCAAGACCCCGTTCTCCCTCTTATATAAAGCCTCCTAGCATTTCCATTACTCTTTTGACAGAAGCATATGACAATAGCTTTCCTGTGTGGTAATGTGATTACATTAGCATGGGGGAATGGAGCCAGTGCTCCCAGAGAGCTCAAATGAAACAGGCTGCTCTCTGAATGGCTGTCAAACTAGCTGCAGACACCACCAAGTTTGACAATGCTAAGCACTCGGTGGGTTGCAGGTGATTAGAGCGCCTGCTATGTTTATAGAGAGTGCAGACTTGAAGTCCACTTACTTAGTAACTATGTGCAGACTATAAGATTGATAGCCCAGTTAATAGCATTGAGACTGTTTCCCTCCCCTGCCGCTTTAGTCATAAATTATCTTCCCCTAAACATGTGAATCACAATAATCTAATTATCATTCCCCTCACTGGTAGTGATGACACGTCCCAAAAAGCACCTGGCAAATTCTTACAAAACACAGTGACTACTGGATCCCTCCAGCGTCACATGCGCTGGCCTCTTAAACCTTTTACAATAACAAAAGGTATCGTGTTCCATCCATTACATGTCTATGAGAAGCTACACGGGTTTGTCTAGTATTGAAATCTGCAGCCCTAACAAGATCAGAACATCATCTACCAAGGCCTTAATAAATACTTAGATTCTTGAGCACAATCTAGACGTGATTGGTTAATGTGAAACCTGGCTAAAAACTCGAATGTCTTCTTACCGTTAAATGAAGCTTTGCCGCCTAACTACACCTGCTCCCGTGCTGCTCGGGCCACTAAGCAAGGTGGAGGTGCTGCTTTAATCTTTCAGTATGTTTTCAACTTAACCTCCAAACTGGAAAATCAATTTAATTCACTTGAGGCTCTGGTATTAAAACCATTGCCATCAACTATAAATTGCTTTGTCCAAGTACATGGATTAGATTGTGGTGCTCGATAGACTGGGCCCAATTTTTAGAAGAATTTGGTGATTTTATCTAAGATGTTATTACTCACTTTGATCTTAGTTGTTGGTAACTTCAGTAGTCCCTTAAATAAAGCCTTTCTGGCACTTGCTGATACTTTTGGTTTCACTCAGTTTGTACATGAACCTACTCGTAGCAGTGGTAACACCCTGGACTTCCTCTCCCGTGGGATAGAGTGTCTTCCCTGGATGTTTCTTCTGTTTCATTCCTTCCTCAAATTACATTTGAAGTCACACTAGCCTGCCCTCTAATGTTTGCACCTGTGTTTTTACTACCCACCACATTGGCCCCTCAACTGTTATGGCACAGTGAACAATTGCCTGCAGTCTTGGCTCCTTTCTCGACAGCAACAGAGTTACTTAAATACAGCCCTTTCTACCCTTCTAGATTCTGCTGCACCTCTTTCTACCAAAATAGAAAGTCAAAGAGGCCTAGACCTTGGTTTACAGATGAAACATGTGCTCTGAATCAGACCTGCAGGAGACTGGAACATAATTGGTGAAAGTTTTCAACATCACATGGCATGAGAATGTATTGAAGTATAGGTGTGCTGTTACTGCTGCAAAAACAGCCTTTTTCTCTTGCTTCGTCTGTACCAATAAGAACAATCCCAGATTTCCTTTTGATAATGTAGGAATTTTCAAGTGGTGTGGCCCAAGGGTGTGCATGCACTGTTTGCAGAAATTTTTTTATATGCCTTGATATTCTACAAATGATAGTCTAAAACGTAAATTAATAGTCTACATGCATACACACACATGCTGTTGATGATCTCCTATTTTGCAGAACCTTTTATAGCCCAATTTCTGTGAAGAAAACAATCAACACCACTTTGGAAAGGAGAGAAAAGATGGAAGCATGATCACTGAAGAGGGAAAGTGAAATTGTAATTTTATATGGAGTGATAACACACAGTAGTTTGAGTATTGCTTCACACAAAATAAATACAGTACAGCAGGGGTTGGTGTTGGGGTGGAGGGGGGAGCAGAAGCAAACATGAGGAGAAAAAGTATCAGCTTATTCGTTCATTTACTCTAATGGAGACATGAAAGTAGATGGAAATTCTGCAGTATGTGTTGAGAAAAGTGAGCTTGGTTGGTGGGTTATTTTATGCTTTTACGAAACGAAAGACACCGCAACAGAGACTATTTTCTGTCCGTTGATTTTGATATAAACAAGTGTATCGATCCATTCAGCCTGGCTTGTAGGGAACCAGTCTAAATGCTGATGGTGTAATTCTATACCATTACGTTGTACTTCATAATCTTAAAGAGAAAAAACACCTGCCTATTGCCAGTTTAGCAGTGACAAATAAACAGGACTCTGAGCTCGTTTCCAGCAGTTAGGCTTTTAAATAGGCAAATGTTCGAAGCAAACCACCAAAACAGAAATGCATTATGCAAACTCTGGGTTCTATCTTCCTCTAAATTAACACAAATTGTCTAATCCTGAATTATAAAGTATACTTTGCGGTACGGCAGGAAGCCTGTCCATCAAGTTACATCAAGCTGACTGCCTTCAGTTTCCTGGGCTGGCCTTTGTGCACCTCTGACTGAACTTCTACCCACTTCTGGTGCACATACAGTATGAGCTGGACATTAATGAATAGCAAAAAAAAGCTATTAGCCTCTGGTACAGATGCCATTGTGTCTACAAGCACACAATTTAAACAGTGTGCACTGAAATGCACATAAAAGGCATACTTCACCTCCTTGATTCTGGCTGAGACACCTGAGTGCTTGCCGCTCATTACAGGTGCTCTATCGTAGTCATACGTTTCAAGGCTAGAGATGATCATGTTGGTCAGGCCTGCTGCATCCAATTTATCAGCTTGTTGAAAGTCTAAAAAACTCTGATGAGCAACTCCATCATAGTAATATCTTAGAAGAAAAGATAGCTGTTCCTCTTTGCAATGGTCCTTCATTTCATCAGCAAGTACATTGAAGACCTGAATTTCTTTCACTGCCTTGATTATGGTGCTGCATAGCATCCTGGCCAAACAATCAAGATTTTCATTTTGAATGACCTTGCTCCTGAATTTTGCATTGCCACTTGCATTCATGCATTTCTGTATTTGAGGGTCATGTTTTGCTATTTCCTGCAAAATTGCTCAGAAATAACTTTGTTAGTGACCTCTCAGATTCTCTGTGGCCTCTCTGCGAACTGTTCTGAGTGGCATCTAGCAAGAGTACGGTAAGGTTCTTTTCTATTTTCTTTTGTCTGTCCTTAATCATGGCATGGAGCGTGGAGGAATTGGGGTTTTCATAACCCTTGTATGTTCCTTCCATGCATACATGGAAATGGTATGTTCCTTGGACTTAGCATGAAGCTTAAAGCCTTTTTTCCAGTGTCAGAAACTAGACATGGGGATAAATGCGGAATCAGATGCATTTGGGAGGAAATAGTGACAGCACGCATGGCAAAAACTTGAATCTTGCCTTACTGAGTATTCCAGCCATTTACAGGACTGGTACCATATGTCAGTAAACAGCCTCATTTCCTTGGAGTGTCTGTGGGAACATCTTCAGTCGCAGCTGGGCAGGACTCTGCTTTGGACTGTGAAAGGTCTGGCACAGTAAACAAAACGTCAAAAAACCCCACTGATCTATAAATATCAAGGATCAGTTTCACTGTGTACTGCTAATGACTACATTATTTGCATATGCTTTTTTTTTCAAGCCATTAAATCACGAAGCTGACAACATATTTTACAGTGCAATTATTAGATCCTTGATGAAATTCAGCCAGAGGTGGCAGAAATTAACACAAATGGTCTCAGCAATTTTAGTGCTGAGAAAAAAAATGTACAATTTAATCTTAATAGAGAGGTTTTGGCACAATTTAAAACATAAAAAAAAAACAGGCAGAAAGAGGGGCGAGAGGGCCACAGTGGCTGATGGGCATGTGATCGTCAGAAGGGCAGACAGAGGTGTCATGGCTGCCGGTGAAATTCCTGCTCTGCTTGCAAGACAAATGTGCTTTACATTATTGTTCAGATTAAATAACAACAACAAAATAATTACAGTGATAATGATAAACCAATGCATGTTATGATTTGGGGATAATATCAAGGTCTGTGACTGATGTAGTAAGAAAAAGATGCCTCACTGATGTGCAGTCAGAGTTGGCGGAAACAGATGAGAGATCAGCGCAATGTCAGCAATAGCACAAGCAGCACCTCTGTGTGGAAGTAATAGGCATCTTATTAACAAGTGCAGATATTGCACGGCATTTGTAATTATCTCTTATCTGGATTAAACAAGTGGCGTGCTCATATCACCAGCACCTGTAATAATCATAATCCCGAATTTACAGACTGTGAGAGGAGGGGTGTGGACCTGGGCAACAAACATCCAAATAAGTGAGGAGGGGGAGGAAGAGAGGGAGATAGAGAGGGAGATAACGCTCTGGTGATATGAAATAGACTGTGCAATCAGCAACCCCGATCTTTTCATGGCTTTTTGGTGGAATTGAACTTTTAATTTACAAAAATACTATCTGATGCATTGTGTGGCTGTATCAGGACAGAATTAGTGGACTGGAGAAAGTGAAAAATCGCTGTTAGCGTAGCTGTCTCATTAACGTCACCACTTCAGGGAGGGAGAGGGAATTTCCTGAATGGGCTGTGCAGCCAGCGTTATCTGTGGAGAGGATACTTTGTTTTTCATGAGACTCTTCATCTTACTTGGCAGCACTGTTTGCATCGATTGGCATCAGTGAAGTTAGCTGACGTACCTTTCCACGGCAGATCACGCTCGTAGGTTGAGGGCTGTTGACATCTCCAGACCCTCCAAATCATTTTCACACTGTCTGTTTCCAGTTTCTACTCTTTTCTTGCCTTCTTTGTTTCACAAAGTAGATTGAGCCATTCATAACACTGTGCAGCAGCTTGTTATGCCCATCCTGACATTTAATATGCAGCTCAATAATTATTCTCTATCCTGCTGCCAAAATGGACCTGAGAAAGTGGATGGAGGACGCATTAGGTGTAGAAAAAATGAATTTGTTGTGCCACACTTGATCTTGCTTAACGGCACACTGGTTGAGAACCACTGGTCTAATAGCTAGCTGACCACTTCTTCTAAACTGAGGTTACAGTGCTCCAGGAACAACACGGTGCCAGACCCCCCTGGCCTGTTCACACAGAGCATGTGTGAAGGAATTTTCTATCACAGGCCTTCTGTACAGTTAGGAGCCCAAATGTCTCAAGGTTGGACAACACCGAGACCTCAGACAGAGACACATTAACATAATATTTAGAGACCATTCTAGCAGACAGCAGATAGGAAGTGTCTCCCTGTTCCAGTTACTGAGGTAGCCAAGGTCTTATAGATAAACTGTACAGACACAGACAGGACCAATTCAAGGAGGATTGCTCGAGTTCACATTTTAATACGGAATTACATCGAAGTGTCCTCAGGTCAGGGCGTACGTAGGTAAGGTAGGAGCTATTGTTTGGTTTAGACTATCCAATAGAGTACCACAAATGTAGAAGGTAGGTATAGAATATCCGTAATAGGGAATAGTTCAAGGAGTACAAGGGAAAAACATGTGACATTGAGGGTATTAATACACCCCGTTAGAAGGGACATCTTCAGCATTTGCTGTGGCACTACCTTGGTTCACTTGTGGACATTGTGTTGCTCATCAAGCAAATTTCATCTGAGCAGCAGAGATAAGCAGAGCAGAAGAGTTCAGTAGCTCACAAACTGGGCTTACCGTAAATTTGCCTCCTGCTGGGGTCTCAATGCTTGCACATGTTCGCGTTGATGCAGAGAGTTTTGGTTGATTTTTGTCCCACCACTTAGCAAAACGGTTCTGTCCTTAAAGGCAAGGACAGAGAGTGCTGTGGACGCACGTGGGTGATTGTAAAGGCCGCCTGTGTGTGTAGCTTCTTACAGCAACATCCACAGTTTAAGAACTCTTTCCTGTCATGGCTACGACTGTCTGTTCTATCAGAATCAGCTTTACTGGCCAAGCGCATGAATACATACACAGAATTTGATCCAGTTCGTTGTTTCTCTAACGGACATACAGCAGTCGTCCACCACAAGCTCACTGGTTTTGCTGACATTGAGCTTCAGGTGATTGTCAGTCCTCTTTGAAAACAGTCTCTTAAGTGAACACAGTGTGTTTCTCACTGGAAATTATTGGCTGGAATCACACATATTGATATAGTGATAACTTCCATTTTGCCAAAAACTACACGTAGTACCTTTTTGTTAAATTCCTTCAAAGTCTTCACTACATATATGAGAGTGTGGACGGACATGGATGTAAACTGCAGCTTGACTGCTTGGTGGAAACATACAGGCGCAAGGCGGTAATTGTAGTTCTTCATGCTTGGCTTGAAAAGAGGCTGTCAAAATCCCATCTAAAGCTTACTGCCACAACAGATCCTCACTGGCACTACTCTCTGTGGATATTACACAGAACACTCGAGGACACTATGTGGAGTATTATAGGAAACCCATCAAATGAAAGCAGCGATGCCGGCTGCTCGATGCAGAGCCATTCAGCTGTCATATTTATATTTAAGACATATTTAAATTGCTTCAGTAAATCTAAAGTAGACGTACTTTAAATGAAGTGCAAAAAGATATCAAATATAATTAGACATCAAATGTGAGAAATCAAACATGGTTTTGAAAAAGTATAAATTACTTAATCAGATTTCGTGAACAGTCATACCAAAATCGGTTATTTTTGTACTTTTTAGGGTTGCAGCTAGTGATTATTTCCATTATAGATTAATCTGTCCGTCATTTTCTCTGTTAATTGATCAGTTTGGTCCATAAAATGTCAGAAAATGATGAAAAATGTTTTTACCAAAGCCCAAAGCTGTGTCCTTAAATGTCTTGTTTGGCCACAACAAAAAAATATTCAGTTTACTGTCATAGAGGACCTAAGAAACCAGAAAACATTCACATTTGAGAATTTTAACATTTTTTTTTTTTCTTAAAAAAAAAAAAAGGCTGAGTGGATTATCAAAACAGTTAGCGATTCATTTAATGTTTATCAAGTAATCAAGTAAGCGAGTAATTGTTGCAGTTCTGCTATAAGTACTAACTACTCATGTGGTTTTTAACTTCATATACGTTTGGCCATATTGTAACTGTTTAACCCCAAGCTGCTCTATTGTCATTTCCCCCATTTTCTTCCTTTGCTGTTTCCTAATAATTGCTGATGCAATGACCCAGTTTACCCGGAGGGATGATTAAAGATTCATATCGGAGAAATTACCTTCTTAGTTTGCAGTTATTGTTTCACTTCTGTAACACATGAAGTCAGCACTCTCCAGAAATGCCACCAAAAACACAGATGCCAACCAAGTTCACAACAAATAGTGGAGGTAATCTGAAATGCCTCGTGAAAAGCTAAATCCATACTGAATCTTCCAGGTTTGTTTTGCGATTGTTTCCGTCTTAGCGGTGCTCTCATAGGGGAACATAGAAATGCCTCCCATAATAGAAAGGCTGGTGAAGCTCCGTGCCAGCACATCTCCGAGACCTCCATCCTCTGCTCCATCTGTCTGTGTTGTGGCTAATGGCCCTCTATTCTCTGTCTGAGAGCTGGGCTGTTACTTCAGCTGATCTTCACTGAGCAGATAGCAGAACACTATTCACAAGTTTACAATACAGCTTAATACTGTGCGACCATCTTTGATTTGGCTTTATGTCCTTATCAGGTCTCTGTATTAGGCTTTTATGGATATGGATATGTGCATGCACAGTAAATGTGTTTGTGAGCATTGCCGTTAGCGGGCACAATAAAACGACTGTGGTTCCTTTTAGCCCCTCTTAGCTTTGAGTGGCTTTCCATACAGTAAAGGGTCAGGCTGAGCAAACCAGTCCTCTGTGTGTGTGTGTGTGTGTGTGTGTGTGTGTGTGTGTGTCTGTGTGTGTGTCTGTGTGTGTGTGTGTGTGTGTGTGTGTGTGTGTGTGTGTGTGTGTGTGTGAAAACAGGGAGAGAGAGCGGGCATTGTCAACGGGATATTATGACCCCAAGTTGTCCTCGTAATTAGCAGATAACCTTTAATGAGGCATTGGCCTCACAAGCCCCAACCACGGAAATGTCACAATTAACCAGGCAGTGACACATCCTGGGCCTACACACACACACACACACACACACACGCACAGATGAATGCACACACACGCACTTATGCACATACGCATACAGTGGGGAACGTGTTAAAAGTGTCCTGTCATGCCATAAATGTCATCTGACTGTAATGTTCAGGGTGTGCGTCTGTGCTCTTTCCAGGCGGATGGTGTGGGTGGGATGGAAACAGGCTGGGAAAGATCAGCCTGTCACAACGTGTTGTCATCGCGTATCCACAGGAACAGTGAGCTGAACACATGAACAAATTAGACTCATCCGTGGACCGTGTTGATTTGATCAAGGATGTCGTCGCAGAATCCATTCCACACAATTAATATCTGATTATTAGGACGGTTTTATCCCGGATGAAACGATGTCAGAATCATTTCAGAAATGTGAACAGTGGGGAACGCTTATTCTATAGATGGAGTTCAACCCCCGCAGGCGCAATATCTGGCCACAGTCAGACCCACTCCTCTCTCCTGTGCACTCACCGCATCCCTTCGATCTCTGCTCCTCTGTCGCTCCGTCTCCTCCCCACACTCTCCTTCTGTCCGCTTCCTTCCTGCTTCCTATCTGGCCTCTCTTTGAACACAACTTTTTCTGACAGTCCATTTGTGGGGAGGTAGATTGATGTGCGTGAGGCTTAGGCGCGTTTCCTAAGACACACACTACAAAGGGGAAACACAAACACACACACACACGCTCACAGAGACGACCAGCTCACATCCAGCCAGATATCCATCAGGGAGCTGTTGTTTGTAATAAGGTTAAACTCTGCCCTGGATGTGCTCGCTGGGGTAAACTCCTGAGCTGTCATTTTGTTATTGGGGCTAAAAAGATTTCTAGTTTTTGCCTGAAAAGCCCCCAACCAGTTTGACAAAAGCAATAAACTCACGCCTGATGTCATCTGATAGGTCTGTTGGGCTTTCTCCTGGAGACCGAAATGCTGGTTTATTTAAATAACCATGAATATTATAATGGGAATGTATGGGTGTCTCTTTGATTCAGCGAACGACATGCTGGGATGATTCAGAGGAGGGACATAGCCTTTCAAGAGTGACATACAATAAATGCGTCTCGGTGAACAGATTGTGAGAAAGATACTTATCCTATACACAAATACACACACATCCAATGAACTTTATGGCATGTTGATGTTAAAGGGGGAAAAAAATGACGCGTTTGGCTATTCATTGGTTCTGTGGCAGCGAGTGAGGCTGTGCGCGAGTGCCCTTTCACTGTAAATCGGTTCAGAAGTGAAACTGTCAACTTGCATCAAGCAGATACATGACGGCCTCTGGATCTCGGCGAGATGCGTGTGACGCTTTGTCGGCCGCTCTGCACCGCAGCCTAATGCAGAGATGTACTCATGTACTGTATTGGTGGCATCCCCCCACCCTTCGGCGCGTGCACACACGTGCGTCTGCACACTCCGAGTGTCAAGATGTACGAACAGACGCAATCACATAGATATTCCCCCTGCATCTTGAGCTCTCGTCACGCCTCCCTGACTTTCTCTCATTGTCTGAATCCGAGATGAGCACACACTCAAACACACACTCAGGCACACGCACACATGCACAGTTGCACAAATTACACCACTCGCACAAACACGTTCTTCTTTAGGTTAGAGGACAATTTGTTCAGCATCTGTGAAATTAGACATGGGTTTACAATGTAGCCTTTTCAATACTGATCACTGTCATACAAGTCTAGCACAGTGTGTGTGTGTGTGTGTTTGTGTATATGTGCACGTGTGCGTGTGCATGTGCATGTGTTTTGTGTTCTATTCAGAAGACAGTTAAAAAAAACTCTGTTGTGGTTCGTGTTGAGTTGTTTTGTGAGCAGTCACCGAGCTTCAGCGGTTTAATTTAATTCAGGCTTTGTGCACGAGGAGACCGTCTTAATGTACTGTATTTATAGACCTAAGACATGTGTTTTTGTTTTGTTTTATTTCTTTGTGCATATAGCCAAAATGCTCTGTCATGCAGGACTGCCTCAGGCCTACATGGGTCTGTAAGCCAAGACTGAATTGCTCTAAGCTCCTTTTATTTTCTGTCAGTGAGCCATCCATTCACAAGCCGAATTCACTATTTAAGTTTACTGTAAAATTTACTGTAAAACATAGCCTGCATAATATGCTCTGTTTTGTAATGTCTATTTGGGCAAAAGCAGCGCTTCACATCTTCGTATCTGCAGATGCTTGAAGGCCGAGTGACTGTATGACAGAATGAGTGCCACTGAGAGATACGACAGTGCACATTAAAAGAAATATGTAGTAACATGAGAGAGTTGAACAATTGATATTTAATATTGCTGTCGAGAGTCATAGATTTAAGAAGGAGCTCAACACAGCTCACTGTGTTGTGGTGACCTTGTGTTTTAGTTTTCCCTCAGGCTGTGCCTTGCTCTGACATATTGTGGTACAGTTTTTGTCTCCCAGTCAAAATTGAATTTTGTTTGGGTCAGAGACTGTCCTGGGTGCACGTTTTAAAGTAGCTTTAATGTGCCATGTGATATTCACAATGGCCACATGTTTCTGCTGGAGCTCGTTTCCTGGTTGTTACATGCATTTGTTGTTTGTGTGCAGCCAATTTTCCAGTCTCCATTATGGTACCAAATTACAATAATACGAAAAACAAAACATAGAATTATCACTCACCTCTTCCAAAATCAGTCTTGATTATCTTTACTCTGAATTTTGATGACAAAGATCATCAGTTTTACCCCCGAATCAATCTCCGCTCTAACATCCTTTGTCTTGATCAGCTTTTTCTACCAGGCTGTCTCATGTGACTTCTGAAGGCTGGGTTGTTTCTGTGGCCATTATTCACAGGGCTGGGGACACGGAGTCATTTTTAATGCTGCATTAAATGAATGAAAGAAAACTCTAAACCTCTTTGTTTCTGGGACTCCTTTTTGAGAGCAGCATGTGTTCTGCTGCTGCACCCCAGTTCAGGCGCTGTATCCCTGCATCATGCGCAAAATGCACCAGACAAAGGTGTGGCCAAGCTGAACACGCTCCTTCTCCACATATCCCTGCAGTTTTGTCGTGCTTGCATTATTTTACACCTTCCAGTGCATTTTTCATTGGTCCACGTAATGAGATGGATTTATGAGCGATAACCACTGGAATGGAATCCTGACTTTACGAGTTGATGAGGACAGTGGTGTCAGATTCAGCTCAGCGGAGCATAAAGAATGTACTGGAATTAAAAAAAAAACAAAAAACATGAACATGACATGTAAACCATGAGCAGTAATCACAAACTGTAAAATGAAAAACATCACGGTCATTTGGCATCATGCGTGGAAAACCTGCATGCACTATTAAGCAAGTGTCTGGTCCGAAATGTGCTGAGGGGCACTCAGGAATGCAGGCTGTGGGCTATGATGGCTCTGTTGTCCAAAGACAAGCAAAAGAAGGCTGCATTTGGAGGAACTTCTGAACTGGAGCGGCCATTGTCACCCTGTCCTGACGTTTATGGCCTAGAAATACAGACTTCATCTCACTGTTTGGCATTTCTCCTCACTGGGGCTACATAGGCTGCTGTTGCAGGAAGTATGTGTGGGAGCATATCAGAGAACTGTACCACAAGCCTCTGCGCATGTGTGTGTGTGTGTTAGAGAGACTGGACTCCAGTTAAATCAAAGCCGCCTCTGTGCTTGCTCCCTGAATCCCCTGTCGGTGAAAACTCAGTTTGTCTGGGAGCTAAAAGAGACTGGTGAATTATTAAAGCTTGGTGAAGCTTCACTCATAGAGAACCAGCAGACCACTGAGACGCCACAACACACACACGCACACACACACACACACACACACACACACACACACACACACACACACACACACACACACACAGAGTCCAATCCAATGTAATGTCCAGTGTAATACCCACAGGGTACCATACTCACAATCACTACACATGAAGAATGTTGACTGCTCATGCTGAGCAAAGCTGGTGGATTTCTCAGTTTGGAGCTGCAGATGGACTGCTGTAGCCTTTCAGACATCCAGCTATGTGCTGCTATTACCACAGCTCGCTACCGCAGGAGAACGAACCATCCCTTCTGGGTTCAGACATTTGCATCCTGCAGTCTGAACCCGAATCAAGAGTCAGACAAGATTTATGAAGAGCTGCTGCTGCCTCGCACTGTCTAACCTTTTAAAGATTCACTCTGATGCCACTTCTGTTTTATTCGATAAACAGCAAACCGGAAACAGAAGACCAAAAAGTACTGAGTTGAGTCTTTAATAGTTGGTCCAGTGACACTCCGGTGTTGGCGGTTATTAATCCGAATGCAGAATGGTGCAGTGCACGGGGGTTCATAGAAAGGTAATGCTTTAATAAACATTAACAGAACACAACGCATTTCAATAAATCGAATGTGGCAAAGCCAGAAGGAATCAAATCTCTTTCTGAAAATCTCTGCCTATCCCACTGACTCTGTCCACCTGAGTCTCCATAGCTGTGTGCACAGTGTCCGTCTTCAGTGTCAATGAGAGGTGTTTTGTTTGTCGTCTGTAATGTTTTGAGTGATTCCTCTCTGCAGTCAGTTACTTCGGCTTGTGGTTCACTGGATAACTTTGCTGCACTCTCAGAACAACACAGCCTGGCCCTCCAGAGTGTGAAGGCATATTTCATGACTCAGTTTCGAGTTTTAGAAAACCATGAAATCCCCAAAAACAATAGTATCTGTGCACAGTTGTTTGCTCGCAGGCTCAGCGGCCCTAACAAGATGTATGTTGTCATGGATGATGATGTCTTCCTGTATCATCAGTTTGTGATGTTCAGCTGTTTGACTGGAGTATGATCCAGCAGTACTCCAGGAACTGATTTCTTGGATTTCTTGGAATAACATTTGACCATCCCGAGGAAATAGGTTTCTCTGTGCTGTAAACATGTAGGAGAGAAAGCATTTTTCAGTTGAGAAAGAGCAAGCGCAGAGAGAATAAAGCCAGGCTTACCAATGCGATGACCAATGAAGCGATAACATTGTATATCCAAAAGGTCAAAGGTCAACTTGACTGTGAGATCACGGTGTTCTCCACTATGTCCACCTGTGAAACTGTGCTGATTGTATAGATCATCTGTGCTGTCGGGTTGAAGGTGTGTGTGCAGCATCCATGTTTCAGAATGTGTAGCTTCCTTGCAGCAACATCCATATTTGAAGCTTTGCAGTCCACCACGAGCTCAGGGGTTCTGCTGATGTTGAGCTTCAGGTGATTGTCGTTGCAGCATGATGAAGATCTCTATCAGTCCTCTGTAAAAACAGTCTCTAAGTGAAGACAGCAACCTTTTTATAATTCCTTCAAAGTCTTCACTGCATATGTTACATGAGCGAGGACAGACAGGGATGTAAACTGCATCTTGACTGGCTGGCAGAGACCCACAACTGCAAGGCGTTTATTCTAGTTTGAAAGTAAGCTGATTGATAGGCGATACATCTTTACTTACATCTGTGACAAACATGTGCCTTCAAACCTGTATTTTAACCGAGTGTGTTGTCATTATATAGATACTGTAGCACTGAACAACAGTGTGACACTGAGGCTCTGTTTGCTCTATTCCTGCTCTGAGAGGAGCGTGAATACCAATGAAGCACACAAGTATTGATGCATATCTAAGATAGTATTGGTAACAATGCTTTCTGTTAGTGCTGAGCCAGGGCTTTCCATAGTGGGATTAATTAATCACCAAAATGTTTACCAAATTACCTCTAAAATAGTTCAAACCTCAAGGCACTCACTGACAAATGCCACCAATCTGCTGTTCCAGAAAGGTTAAAACAAATGCATTCAATTATTTGCTAATGCTATTTGATCAAGGTCTAGTATATAGTAATTGTCAAAGTCCTTCAAGCCACCAGGTCTGCCACACTTTCTTTCTGCGTTTGCCATAATTTTCTAGTCCAGGGAGATTGCAGCTAATCTATTCTTGCAAGCCAGTGGCAAGTTGGAGCATTATCTGCTGTGTGTGGCAGCCTCCATTGACTGCTGCTAGTCAAGCTGGCATTCATTATCAAGCAGGTAATAACACAGAGCACTGGGTCTAACTCAACCGGCAGTGGACTCATTAATATAAACAGGACCCTAAACCCAAACTCAATTTACTTGAAAGCCTCTTCGGAGACGGGGGGTTCAGTGAAGAGTCTTCGCCTGAGTGTGTGTCAGTGTGTGTGTGCATCCGCGTGTGTGCCTGAGAAAGGTATTAATCATTCCTCTCCCACAGCCCTACACACCAATACACAAACAGTTCTGAGTGTGTGTGCATGTGCATTACAAAGCTCCAATTAGATAGCTGATCAGTGGTGTATATTTAAGTAGTCACTCATCTCTTTTCCCTCCCCACCCCCACTCATATCTCTGCCATTAATGAGTCCAATTAGCACATGCAAATATTTACTTCTAACTAGCATTTGTGATTTATCACACTGTTCACTCTTTAAAACAAACAGTCTGAGCCGTTCGTGTGTACGTGCGTGCGCGCACATATGTGAACGTCGGCATTCGCTGTTTATTCATGAAGGCACGTCAGCTCATTAGGCCCTCCTGTAGAGTAAGATCATCAGCAATGCGGGGAGAGGAATCAAAAGACGGTGTAAAGAGGAGGAGAAGGAACATCACATTATTCCTCACTGCAGTATTCGGCTATGCAGACACACACACACCCCCGTGTATCAGTCATTGATTTAGGGTGTGCGACTGTAATGGGTACCACTCCACCACCATCAGATTAATGACACCCAGACATCGCAGAAGGCACTGGGAGGGGGAGGAAGTGGGGAGGAGGGGGAGGAAGGAGGAGATTAAATAGAGGGAAACAGAGAGATGCTCTTTTGGGGAGTTACTGCTGAGAGGTACTTAAATGTGCTGCACATAGCATTTTAAGACATCAATATATCATCGGCAAATGTGTTATGATGCCTTTGTAGAATTGACGTAAATAAACGGCTGCTATTCAGATGCTAGTGTTTCTCAAAATGGGACCAAATTTCCCTTAAATTTTTTTGCTTGCTTCTCTGCTGCATCCTTTGTGTTGCAAAGCTGTCCATTGCCTGTAAAATCAAGTTGATGCCATGCGATATAAAAGGCAGAGTAGAGGCCATTAGAGGCTGCAGGTCTTCTGCTGATGGTTGCCTTTGTTAACAGACATTCCCACTCAGAACGAACGCCGTGATGATGTATTTTAAAATGCTGCATGTAGCAGACATGAGGACAAAGTGTACCTCTATATCCAAACTACAACATACTTTGTGGTAATGTTTGGTGAAAGTAAAAAGCACATGATGTACTTTTTTTTTTTTGTACTGTTTTTACCAACACATATGCACAGACAAGAGGCTGTGATGCAAGTGGCATTGCTATCAGCATTATTTTGTCTGCATAATTTGTGTGCACCTGGAGGATTAAAAAGTCCATTAGACAGCACATTTAGGGCTGAGTCACGCCCAGAATTGTCCTCCTTGAGGAGATTAGATGTTGCACAATGGAGACATATATGTAACTAAACATGCTGGAACTTTAGGGTGTAACTGTATATGTAATGTTAGTATCATGGCTGAAAAAGGGGCATCAATGACGAGCTGCATTAGTCAAGGAAAAATCTTTCAGATATTAGTCGATATATAATTGTCTGCATATCAGAATCATTTGGAAAAATCTTTGGAGGAGAGAAAAATCTCGATTATCACACCGTGCCGTATTTCCTGTCTGTCGGCGGCCAGAGAGCGAATAAGTGGGAGTTCAACTGAGCCCAAAACAAACATTAATATATTCAAGAGTGTGTACCAATTACTTTTTATGATTATCTCTGACCTGGAGGTGAGTGTGACGGACCAGAATTGTTTTCTCAGGTCTCGCCGTAAACGTGAGTGTACAGTATATCTGCGTGTGTTTGCGTGTGTGTGCTCTAATCTGAAGGCTGCAGCGTGATCACTCTCTATGTTTTATTCATCTGAGAGTCACCAGCTAATGGAAAAAGGAGGTGCACATGGGTCCACGTGCAAACAGTATGTGTTTGTAGGCGCCTGCATCTGTGTGTGCGTGTGTGTGTTACTGCTTGTTCTCTGACCCTGATTAGCCATGCAGATACAGTAGCTGCTCTGTAAGCTGTCTGTGGGAAATCAGTAGATAACATAGCAGCAGGATGAAAAGGAAAAGGAAACCAGAGGAGGAGTGTAGTTTGCTTGTTATGTATATAGACTTAGTGAAATTATTTGTACGGTGTGTATGAATCCAGGCACAGTCATGTCCGTGTGTGTAGGCCCGTTATGATACCTTTGTGTTGAACTACATACGGTACTGTGTCCGAACTGCTACGGCTCAGTGCTTTTTAATAGGGTATCACATTCATAACTCCAGACTTTAGCTTATTGTGATTGAAAACTCTTTATTATTGATAGACTCAAAGTTATAACTGCAGACTTGATGGCGTATTACAATGCCACTTGTTATGAAGAGGGCTTGAGCTTCTAAGCTTCTTTAAAATCCATCACATCTCGAGTTGTAAATGTTAATAAGTTGATAAGATATTTATAAGATTTTGGTTCCAGATTCCCTGTAACCCTTTTGCAGAAGTTAAATGGCCGAATGGTCCATTGGAGATTACTTCTGATCAATTAAAGTGCTAAAAAGCTAAAAAAGCAAGATCTGGATAAACACCATCCGAGTGGAGTTCAAACAGCCGGGTAACCCAGAACGTGTCATTCCATTAAAGGCTTATAACTGATAAAACATTAATGATGCATAATGATTAATGAAGCGTTACTTACAAGTTATACTAAACCACTTACAACGTATGTCTCCTTAGAAAGTGCTACCAGAATATAATTTACGCGCATTAATCATCTGGTCTAAGGCTTCTCTCCGTGAGGGTCAAAGTTCATCCCTGGGATCACGACAGGATTCACAAGTAGATGCTGCTCGGATGAATGCCTACTCTTAAGAGGTGAATTTGCATAACTGCATGAATTTGACTGAAGATGCTCATTTAAGAGTGTAACTCAACTAAAATTTATTTTTATCCAGAAAATCCCCCACAGATTCTATTTTCTCTGTAAAATGCACACGCCAGCGCCTTTTAAAATCTTCCCATGTGTTCTTTGAGTGTCTGCTGTCTATGAATGACTCTGCGTGAGCCCCCGTCAGCAGAGACGGAGACGGCCAGCGACGTTTACCCTTTGGTCTCCAAAGCTGCGCATGCTGAGTGCTTACTTCACAAACACAAACGAGAGGGAGATTCTTTTCAATTATTTCTCAGCTTCAGCATTCCAGCACTGCACCTCATCCGCTTCCTCACCCATCCGTCCCCTCACCTCACCCCTTTTCTCTGTCGCTCAGCAACCATCCGTAATTAATGAGCTTTTACAGTTCGATCTGATCTGCCTCAGGATTGGACACGTCTGATAAGCCGAATGGAATACACACACAGGCCTGCCCCTCTCTGCTCAGCACTGCCTGGAAATATAATTACTTGAGAATGAATCCACACACACGCGCACACAGTTAAACACACACAGACTGAGTAAGGTTAATACCAATCTTTTTCCTCTTCTCTGCACTAATTAGAAATGTACTGACGAGAGTCATTTGTTTGGAAGTTGAATGCACTGTGCACTTGTTGTCGTTATTCAGAGACTCCGAAACTTAGATAATTAAATCTATTTAATGATACGCTTTAGTGAGCGTATGTGTTTATGTTAATGACATGCTCTGATGCTCTTAATGAGCATGTGACAGCGGCAGGGAGATGGAACGGCATTCCACATCATTCAGCCACTCATTACTAAACAAAATCCATCTCCTCGCTGCCAAATGACAGTTAACACACGCGCTTATCAATCTGCCTCTATGGCCACACTCGACAGCTGTCAATAGACCGTCGTCCCTTACGACGTCTTCATCGCCACGAAGCAGAGCGAAACTGCATTCGTGACGAATTTCGTAGGCGTAATGATGCCCGTTTGAGTCCTCGTGTATAAATCTGTCGGGAGCCACGCTAAATCTGGTCTGCGGTGAAGAAGGATGCAGGTGAGCAGGACACAGTGAGCATCCTCTACAGGCGCTCATTCTGTGTGGAGTGAAGCAGCACAGTCAGGTTTATTGCTGTGGTCATAGCAACAGCCAGGAGTGGAGATGGAGATTACTTTTTTTTTTTTTTTTTTTTTTAGTGGTGATGCACTGAATGTCCTTGTCGAGAGAGAGAGAGAGAGAGAGAGAGAGAGGAGGAGAGCGAGGGATGAAAACGCAGTCAGAGTGAGGGATGGAGAGAGAAGGGAGGGGTGGAGACGGCTGGAAGAGGTTTTAGAGAAGACTGAGCGCAGGCTTTCTTTCATATCCTTTTAGCTGTTTGTTCTACAAGGCGTCAGAGTTCTGTGATGAACTCTTCATGAGTCTCGTTTTCTTCGCCCTGCCTCCTTAAACAGAAGCCCTGTCTACCTATGTGGTGATATTTCACGGTTAATTTGTTTAAACAACACCTAAGAGTCTCAACATGTTACTCACCAGGCTGTATGTTAATGCCTCTCCGGTCTGACCCTGCCTGGTGCCGCCGCTGCAGTCACTTATTTCCCAGGTTGTGCTCTTCTCCCAATGGGTGATGCTCCATTTGACTTCCCCTCCCACTGTTTATGTGTTCATCTCTTCCCTCTCCTGTGTGCGGGTGTCTGTATGTGTAGTCTGTCTGTGGCTAATCTGTGTGTTAAGGAGGGCTGAATAAGCCTGTCTTTGTCAGGGCATTAGGTTTGGAGAGGATGAATATATTAAATGATAAATGGTGGCGGCGAAGGTGGCGGCGTGTGGATTTGGATTCATCTGAATGCCGCCGCCCCTCTTCCATTTCTGTGTCCCCTGCTGTCATAAGTGTGCATTTATGCGGTCTGTATGCCACTTTGCATGTTAAAGGGTCAGCTCACACAAATGGCTTTTGTCGTTTTCTGTGTGTGGTGTCTAGTCATGCAGATACTTTTAGTTTTATGTCCTGAGGTTTTACATAGGGACCATTTGTATGAGTGAAATTTGTGTCATCAAATGTCATTTTTCAGGACTTGGAGCAGTCCAAATGGACAAATATGTGGGGACGAACTCATCAGTAATTTACAGAGGTGTTTCAGGGAAAACCCAAAGGCTATTTTAACTTCAGCTCTAACAATGGGATATTCGTCTTGCAGCCAAGTGAAACACAGACTACACACAGAATCGAACATTCAGGATGTTCGGTTGGTGGTTGCTTGTTGATATTTTGGAGCAAGAACATGCACAGTTGACCTCTGACCAAGAGTCTGCCCAGACCTCAGCTCTTTCGAAGCTTGCTTTCAATTCACAAAAACACAAACACACCTTGTGGAAAGCCAGCAGATTTGTGAGAAGTGAGGATGGTCGCCTACATCTCAGCTACAACATTCCCAAACCTTCTCAGAGTAAACCTTTGAGCTGAAGGGGAACAAGTAGAGTGATGTATACTTTAGTTAAAGGAGGAGGAGAGGATTCTGCTATTAGGTGGAATGTGGTAACTGTGAGAGAGGAGAGGAGGGGGGAGAGGCAGAGCGAGAGCAAGCGAGTCAGGCGGGGAGGGGGGGGCTAGGTTGCTGACTCTGAGCTTTGCCGCGGTGAGCTTTGAGCTAGCGACTCTCTGAGCTCTCTGGCTGCGTGCGTGCAGGCTGCTGTGGTGCAGACCGTAGCCTAGCCACTTTAGCCTCCCTCCACCACTTCCACAGCTCAGTCAGCCGGCAGCTCCGGTGCGCTCCAGCTGCAGTTAGGCTCTGCAGTCTGCAAGCGTCTCTGCCTGTAGCTGAGGATTTCCTGCCCCCCCTGCAAGGATTCTCTCTCGTCCCTGGCCACAGCAGGAGAGACAGAAAGAGAGGGACAGAGAGTAAGAGGAAGATAGGAGGAGGAAGAGCGACAGCGGGCCGGCAGCGACCTTCGCGGCGTGGTGGCACAGCAGAGGAGGAGAAACGGGCATAGGATCCATCAGGTGTGTGTCAGCAGCACTTGAAGAGATGAGTAAGAGAGAGTGTGAGAGAGTCTGCCGTAGGCTTGAATTGGTATTCAGAGACTGTGCATGGTACAGTAGAAAGCATGCTTCCTACCCTTCCTGAAGTACAGAAATATGTCAGAGGGAGAGATCTTTACACTTACCTGCATTGCAACAACATGTCATTTCATACTGTAATTCAGCGCGAGTGTTCAAGTTAAGAAAGAAGTGCAGAGCTGAGGGAAAAGAGTTGTGAGAGAAGAAGAAAAGCACTGAGAGAGATATCCCTCTATGACACGTTGTAGATGGATTCATCCTCACAGAAACCAGATATAGTGATGCTGATACGAAGAGAAAGAGAGGACAAAATAAATGGAGAATACCAGAGATGGATGGAGCAGAGAGAGGGAGAGGGAGATGTATGTTGTGCCAGCTAGAGCTCAGCGAGGATGACAGACGTGTGTGTGTGTGTGTGTGTGTGTGTGTGTGTGTGTGTGTGTGTGTGTGTGTGTGTGTGTGTGTGTGTCTTGCACTGGCTTGGACTTGGCTGGAGAGAAAAACGTCTGTATCGGAGTATCAATCACTTTGGGCTGGGCGCTGCCTCAAGGCTGCAGGCTAGAGAGGCGTGCTCTCCCAGCTCTCCGGGAGCATCAGTGTCTTTTAATATGTAATTTATCCCTCTGTGGGATGGTATCACAGTATTAGCACATTATGCTTTTTTTATTGGCACTGATGGGCTGGAGTCCTCTGTATAAAAGGGACAGTTGTGTTGCTGGCCTTCATGTAAGGTTCAAGTTGCAGCACCTGAAGCCTGGTTTCTCCACAGCAGTTGAGAAGATACAGGCCTTTTTCTGCTGAAACTTTCTGGAGGTTGAATCAAATCAGCAGGAGGATGTAGGGAGCAGGATTATCATTCGCCCTGCTGAGGTGGCCTTCAGCAAGAGATTGAACCTCACCATCTACAGGTGGTGCTCCTCACCGCTTCCTGCTGTCACTTGTGTCATATTTGTGCCCACAGATCTGTGTGTTTTGCACAGGGGCACCTCAGCAGGTTGAACTCTGTCCAGCAGATGTTGGGAAATCTCATTTCAAGAGTTTTGGTATTTTTTTTTTAGAGGTTAAATTAGTCATTTTAGGCATTCAGTGTGGAAGCTGTAATCCTAAATGCTGGACTGTGTACACCAGCTGACAGCTAGGTAAAGAGCTGGGGGATGTGGGAGGATGAATGGACTGGAAAATGGGAAAAGCAATTAAAATGTCTAAAGACGAAACGTGCAAGTCATTACATCGGCTCCGAGCCGGTCGACGGCCTTGGTGAATGTCTGTGTGCCCACATGTTTATGCGCATTTGTTTGTATGACAGCCAGAACCGGAGAGAGAGGGATAGAGGGATATACTGTGTGTGTGTGTGTGTGTGTGTGTGTGTGTGTGTGTGTGTGTGTGTGTGTGTGTGTGTGTGTGTGAGAGTAAAGTCAGGGTTTGATCTGCGTGTCTTGAGGATGGTCTATCTTCCTTTTATCTGTCTGTCTGCCTCTATCTTTTGCCCCCTTTTTCCCATCACATCACGGCTTTCCGAGGTAACAACTAGACATTGACCTACTGAGAATTAAGCTTGACTCAGGCTAATCCATTCTGGACTCTGCGTGACTCAGCAGCAGATGTATACACACACACACATATGCACACACACACACACACACTTGCTGGCTATTTGCAGTCTTGAGGTTGTTAAAATTCCGGTCCTGCTTCTGTATTGCCACAGTGCAGAGTATTGACTGTGAATATTGGCACTGATATTGAGTGGATATGAGTGGTATTATTACTTTGTTTGAACATAACAAAAGTCCACTGTATGATACTGGCAGTTGTAATATCACACTGTTTGCTGGACTGCATTTTCTGCCTGCAAGTGTGTCTGAATGTGTATACAGGTGCTGTGCCGCGCTCATAACTTTCTCCCCTCCATGCAGCAGAACATCATCTGTTAAACCAAGAGGGGGAAAATCCAATTACATTCTCCTTACACTGTCTGCCAACAATGAGACAGGCTTTTTATATCTTTGATTTTACAAATCTATTTCAATCATCAAATGGGCCAAATGTACCTAAAAAGGTATGCTTTTACTGTATTTGTTTGGCATGCAGCATGTCTGTGGGTTTGAGAAATTTATGTGTGCATAAATGCGTGTGTGTGTGTGTGTGTGTGTGTGTGTGTGTGTGTGTGTGTGTGTGTGTTTCCATCTTAAGGATAAGTGTGTTATCCACATGGAGGTAAAGGCTTTCCCTCGATAGATCCTGACAGAGAATTCCATTATCTATGTAGGTGTTTGCTGTATAGCTTCTATGGATGGAGTTTGGTTGGAAGCACTCTATAGGTGTGTGTGCGTGTGCATGTGTGTGCGTGAATTAGCAATATAAATGCACATATTTCTTTTATGTGGTGCACATGTGTGTGTGTGTTTAAGTGCAGGCTATATAAATGCACATATTTATTGTATTTCCATGGTGTGCACCTTGTCCTTTTTGTGTCCTTTATGCGTTCAGAAGCTCTGGACATGGTAAATGATGGACCGAAGGCATGAAAGGAGGAGAACGCCTCTTCCACTCATCCCCCTCTCTGGTGCTGCTTGGTGCTATCATGGCTGTAATGAAGGCTCATTTATCTCCATCTCAGCACAATCTCATCATGCACAATGGGATTGCAGTAGCTTTGGAATGAGGATCAGTGTGTGCATTGTTTAGGGAACGGTCATGTATGTGTGTGTGCATGAGAGCGGGTGTTTGAATGCAGTCAGTGATGCGCTGACCTGTTGATGGACCTGTTGAGTTGAGTAGAATGAGAGAAAATGGGTCACATTTGATACAGAAGGGCCATGTTTTGTTGTGTTTGGTCAGCATTGCGAGGGCACACTGTCTGCGCAGAATTGGATCAATGAACATAGATTACATTCAGAGGTCAGGTTAAGTAAGCATCCATTTGAGCTGCGGAGCCACCTCCTCACCCCGGAGCTGAGAGGGAATGAAGGGAAGAGGAGAGGGCAGACTGGGAGACAGACACACAGAGAAACAGAGGGACGTGTGTAGAGAGATAAAGGCTGAGTAATGTCATCATAGGCCCCATGTCCTCCAGGTCTGATTAAGAGCCTCTCTGAGCACTCCCAGGCGCTGTGCTGTGATAGGCCAAGGTCACGGCGAATCACGGCACAGCGCTGCAGATTGATGCTTAACTCCGTCAGGAAACGGCGGAATCTAATTTGGCCAATGGGCTTCCTCTCCACTTCAGATGAAGAGGACGATTCCCCTCGCCATGGGGCCCTCCGAAGAAGTGTGTGTGTGTGTGTGTGCGTTAATGTCTGCTGGCTCGCAGCCTGGTTGCATGAGAGCGCGCACGCATCTGGATTAATTCTGCATGTGTTCTCATTGTGTGTAAATGTGAGCGTAGATCTATGTGGGTGTATTTTTGTTTATGTGTGTGTGAGTGTGTGCGTGCTCTGTCGCTCAACCAGTTTGTGTGGAACCACCACACTTGTCAGTATGTGGTTAAGGGATGCGTTCTAAGTGATTGGCAGGCTATGATATTAGTTTGGGAATAATAAGAGTGTAATAACTTGGAGGCGTTTGCCTCCAGAGAGTGACTCCCAGGTAATCACATTTACTCAACACAATCATTGTCTCACATGCCAGTGCCCGGGACAGGACCGGGCTCTTTTTCATTTCCTCTTATGAATGTCATGAGCTCCGGTACGTGTGAAGTGTTGTTTGCGTGTGTACGTGTGTGAAGCTGTCTGACAGCTTGGTTATGAGTGCAGACTGCGAGTGTTTGCATTTTACAGTATTTGTCAGTGTCCATAGTAACGTAGAGGTTTGCAGATGTCAGAGCTGCTGAAGTACTGCTGTGTCTGGACACTGCTGCCTGTACCCTAAATTATCCACATATCCGTATTCATATTCACGTTATTAGTTTGTGTCATCCACTGTTTATTTTCCTTTGTAAGTCCACTGCAAATAATGGTATTTAAATGTGCTGTTTTCTAATCACTCTCAATGTGTTTGTGTGCATGTGCGCTCGTCACGAGTGCTGTTTTTTGGTGCCAATATTCGCTTTGAGAAAAACCTACGGTACTGTTGAGGTAAAACACAGCCTTAACAGGTCTGTCTGTGCAACAGAAAAGTTTGGCCTCTATCTGACATGGAAGTTGAGAAATAATGTGGGTGCAGCAACAAAGTGCACAGTCACTGTTTTTTCTCCCAGACTGATCCAAGGGGCTGTTGTAAGTGAAATGCAATGCAGCAGAAACTCAAACATCAATTATAGTGATGGACTATGGCAGCATTAGTTGTGTCGATGAAGACATATATTGTTTGTGGAGAGGCAGTAGCTACACTTCAGGCGCACCTTTTTATTGGAGCAGCAGACGTTTTGTTCTTTTTCTAACTGGATTTGATCAGCTCTGTCTGTGCTGACAGACGGAGGCAGAGAGGAAGAACCGCTGTCACGACTTGGTGCAGATCCAGAGCCTGGATGAGCATAACTAGGTGCTATTCAAGCTTTTTTAGTGGCATGTGATCATGTTATCTGAATGATTAATGCAGTGCTCATCATGTTCTCATTGTACCAAGACAATCTGATTAGAATAGCTCTGGAGTTGTTCACCCCACACACAGATGGTGAATGTTGCTCTTCAGTCATGAGCTTAATGATATTGTTTACCAGCAAAACGAGTGATGCATCTTTTGGTTTAAACATTTTACTGTAATAATGCCTCATCAACTAATGTGTAATGTTTTATCAACCTTATTTTTTTCAACTAACCATTTATTTTATGAAATAAGACTCCAGAAGCAAAGTAGATGTGTTCACGCAGTCACAGTCACAGAACCACAGATGTTAAGTTTAAAGTGATACATGACAGAAAACATCACCAAATACTCGCATTTTAGAAGCTGTTGATCTTTTGACATTTTTCTTGATGATAAATGACCTGTTATCATTATTGTCGTTGACTTATTTTCTATCCTTTCCCTCTTTTTGTGCACTGTTCTTGCGAGACTATAGGCATGGGTTTGTTTAGCTATACATCAGATGAGGGGATCAATGTTATGAGTAATTCAGAGTCTGTAAAAGTAATGAAAAATACAAGGCAAAGAAACAAAGAGAACGAGAGGAGCTCGTCAAGCGAAGGGTGCGAAGGAGGTTTAAAATGGGTGAGTCTTCGGCGCTGCAGCAGTGGAAAGGGGGGAGGCAGCAGGTGAAGAGGGGAGTGAACCAGGGGTAACAATATGGCTGAGCTGGCCGATCGATAATATACTCTCCCATCCATAACATATTAATAGGAGGGAATACATTATTACTGTTAAGAGATGTCAGGTGGGCAGGGCAGAGGCACACACACACACACACACACACACACACACACACACACACACCTCCACACACCTCCTGAGTGCTGGGGAATTTTCAGCTGAGTGAAGGTGAGGGACATAACACTGCATCTGGGCACCGTGCCAAAGAATAACCCTCTCCTCTCCTCATTCTTAACCTTGGGACACTCCATGGAGCTCCATCTCCTCTCCTCTCCTGTCCTCCTCCCCCAGATGTACCCCCTCTGTCCATTTCATTTCCTGTCTTAATATCCTGATTGAAGTGGTCACCTCTCTCTGTCGTGGTTAATGAGCAGCAGGTGTCTGAGTGCAGCTCACTCGACCATGGCTGGGACCAGGGGACCGACTCGCAGTAGAGCAGCTTCTTTATCAGCCTGGAAAAGGGGAAGAGCCTGCAGTCCACCCTCCGAAAGCACTTTAATGGTTTTTCATTATTGCTGATACTGACGAGTGGAAATAAAAGAAAGAGACACACAGGGCGGCGTTAAATGTGGCACTCGTAAAGTGTCATAGTAGGGTGTTTTTTACAGTATTGTTGCATTGTCTCAGCTGTGTTTTCAGTGGCTGAACTCTGAAACCCTGTTTTAGTACATATTGAATGTCATCACGCTTTTTGTTTTCTAGTTGTAGAATCACAACAACATCAGAGTGTAGGCCAGAACAGAAATATGCAAAGGAGAGTTTCAGCTACAGTTTGAATCCACACAGTTATAGTCTGCACATCAACAGCGTACACTTCTGTGTGTGTGTGTGTGTGTGTGTGTGTGTGTGTGTGTGTGTGTGTGTGTGTGTGTGTGTGTGTGTGTGTGTGTTTGCTGTTTCACACCAGCGTGTGACTTGTCCATTGCAATGCAACGTAGCGCAGCAGCTCATGTGCTTTGAATACACAACCACCCCCACTCAATGTGGAGGGGGAGGTGAAAGCAACAAACTGGGATGTTGTGAATATAATGGTGCTTCTCCATAAAGCTTTCTTTCACACCCTCTGACAGCTCTCTGCGTTAATGCTGAAACTATGATTTCAGTGGAAAGCCTCGCCAGGATTCGATGACCATGTGTTGTGTTTAAGCCAAATAATGCGTCTCATGTGACAGTTGCCTCGGCCATGGATGTACACATTCATTAGCCATGCTCGCTTCACTGCACACACTAGCTGTGTGGCTTTGGGACTGTGATTATATGGCAAAATATTTGGAGACTAACAATATAAATAACCTGCCAGCATGATACATGGGGCTTGAATACTCTCGTTAATTGTGCTGATGCTAGAGTCATCATCACAATCAGCGTCAGAGCCATCATTAATACAATCACGTGGCTCATTCTCTTAATCAATCAACAATCATCAACACTACACACAGAAAGATTTGTCCAAAATAAATTGGCCCACTCAAGATTTGCCTTCTTAGTAACTCTCATTTTCTCCATATCCTTCATTGTCCTCTCCCTCCTGTTGCTGGTCATGTTTGCTAATGTACTGTATTCCCCCGGGCTTTGCAGTGTTTTGGCTCTCTGTGCTCTTACGACTGCCTGCCGCCAATCCACTGAAGTGACTTCAGTTTTCTTAGGGAGCGGCTGCTAGTAAGCCCACTTATGCTGTTTAAATCAACATCAGTGGGACATAAAATAATGACAGTGCGTGCAAACCCCCACTTTTGCATCACAGATGCTGCGTGGTTATGAAGAAAGGGAGAGACACTTACAAAGAGAGGAGGACGAGGGGCTAAGACTGCTGCTGGTGTACTTTATGGCTTTGAGAGACTGTAGTGCTGTCGTACTGATAGAGGAATATCTGTGCATCTGCAGACAGAGAAATAGATGTCATTTCTATTTGAACTACTTGTAAGAATTGCAAAAAACCTACTTTGAAGAACATTTCTGTATTGTGACTAAAATAGAGTATTTATGTTGGTTATGCAGTCGTCAAATGCGCAGTAAGACAGCTGTCTGTCTTATGAATGCATGTTTCTGTATCTGTAATTTATACACTCATGCACCTCCTTGATTTATTGATTTGGCATCAGTTATACTTCACAGTGCACTGTGAAGCAGGGCACATTCAGAATGTACTTTTTTGTGTCTGCGGGCGTGAATGTGTTGCTGGTGTGTGTGCTGTAGGAAAAAGGGTGAAGAGGGTAGCAAACTAGTTATCAGTGGTCCTCACCTCAAAACCCAATGATGTACCCTTGAGAAAGTCATTTAACCTCAGCCACGCTCCAGTGAACAGCAGAGGGCTGACTGTACATACAGAGCACATCAACATTTGTCTGTGTCGAGCAGAACATTAGACATAAAAAGCACAGTAGTAAATAATGATTTAGGACATTACCGACGGCAGGAGGGCATGTTTAGGTAGAGTATCTGAGTAAGAACGAATAGTTAAGTAAGTGAAAAATGAAACTATGTGGCGCCAAGCTTTCCAGGATCTCACACCTCTGATTTGATTGGCTGACCGGTGCAACATTATTTTTGTTGTCAAGAGGAAGCTGGGTAGGTGCTAATGGATGGCTGCCATTTCTGAGACACTACCAGCGGAGAAACACATACATAGCGGGTCAGTGAAGCTTCCACCCGATAACCTTACGCTCCCAGTGGAGTTTAGAAGCTTCTCGGCTCCATCTTTATGTTTACAGCTAAAAATAGCACAGGTTTATCACCATCACATGGTCCCCTGGGTGTTTGTTTGTAGGAAGTGAACAAGGGTTGGAGAAATAGGCATGGCATTCTGCGCCCAGCTCCAACTTTATGTATTTATCTCTGAGCCGCAGCTGAGCTTAAACTGGGACGAAGGGGGAAAAAAAAACCATGGTGGACAGTCGGACAGAGAGGCGGATGAGAGGGAGCGCACACACGGGACGGATGCCAGGAGCCGGGCTCAGGGTTTGCAGCTCTGACCAGCATATACAGCAGGTCCATATGCGATGGAGCATCGTACACATTGGGTAACCATTGGCGTGTGTGTGCGTGTGCGTGTGCATGTGTGTAGTTTAGTGCTTTCCACTGGGCTCTCTCATGCATAGTTTCACTGCTGATGTCAGAAAAGTGGATTGATGCAGTTTTCCTCCGTCCTCTCTCTCTTTCTCTGTCTCTGTATGTCTCTCTCTCTCTCTCTCCCTCCCTCCTTCTGTCTCTCTCTCTCTCTCTCTCTCTCTCTCTCTCTCTCTCTCTCTCTCTCTCTCTCTCTGCGGTGTGAGCGAGGCGAGGCGAGGCCAGATGAGTTGCTATGTCAGAGGGAATGCAGCAGTGAGGGAGGTGAAGCTTTATTTCTCAGTGAAAGGTGTATTTTTCTCTTGTCAACAGGCATGGCTGCATCAGCCTCTCCTTGACTCCCCCCCCCACTCCCCAATCTCCATCTTCTTTTTCCTTACATTTCTCCGGCTCCTTTCTATCTTTGCCTCCCCCTTCCTCTCTCCCGCTCTCTCTCTCTGCCTCCTATCTGGAGCTGTACAGAGGACAGATTGAGGGTATTATTTTTCTTCGACTGAGTTTTTCTGCCATGCGGTGATACTGAAGGTCCCATTCTGCTCCTGTGTCCAAGATAAATCAAAAACATTTTTCTACAGCTGCAATCAATGCCCTAGCCCTTTTTCAACAGCTCTGCCTTTTTCCTCTCTCTCTTACACATAGGCACACATGCGCACACTCTTCGACAGACACACACACACACACACACACACACACTTTCTGTTCTCTGTTTCTTCCTGAGGCGATGGTTCTCTCTTGAACGCTGACATCAGATAGCCTCCCTCCAGCAGTCCACTCCTCTGGGAGGGATTTGCATCCCATTTGCATCTCATTACAGATTTAATAGAGCAAACTGTGCTCCATCCTGAGTGAAAATGACAAGGGGGGAAGAGGAAAGGTGAAGATAGCTGGGGAGAGTCAGTCTACTGGTGACTGTGCGTGCCTCCAAGCAGCTGTTACTGTATAGCCCCCCCGCCTCACACCCAGCTATGTAGCTCTGCAATTAACCATATTCTTGAAAAATGAGAATAATCGTGTCAAACCTTTTAGAGAGCAGAAGTCAAACTGGAACAGGTTCCTGTTTTAGTAAGAGAAAAAGAGGAAGTAAGAGCTAAAAGTCTTATTGACATTTGTAATTACACAAATTACAAAAAATCCAGACCTAACATAGCCTTGCTTTAAAGTTGCCATGTGGGTCGCTCCATTTGTCCAGACAAGGATCCTAAAAACATGAACCAAAGTAATATCGTAATGTCGGCCATTCTCATTGGAAGGTGAAAGTTTTTATAGGTATGCATAAGGGAGACGCGATATTTGTTTAAATATGGGGGTAATAGCACAAGTTTTTGGACAGGTCACTTCTAGAAGGCATTCACAGTGTCGAACCCAGCATCACCAGTTTGACAGACTGAGACCAGTTAAGTGTTTGGACAAAGAGGGTCGAACAGTGCAAGCGTGCCTTAGACAGCTGAGGATACAATTAAACTTTACGAGAGGGCAGACGCTATCATGGATGAGGAGGAAACGGTTCAGTTCATGTGAGCTGCAGTTTTCAAAATGCTAACCAAGTCATTGCTCAACTGGTTACTCATTGATCTGAGAACATAGATTATAAAGGGCAGGAACAGACCTCGAACCAATGAAAGAAGCGCTTAATGACTGAATTATAGAAGTCAGTGAAACAGCAGATCTTGATCTTTGTGAGCTGGCACGAGGGATTTGTCTGCAGACACCTCAGCAGGGCAAACGATGCACGAACCCAAGGACAAGTTTTAAAATCACAAAGTCACTCTGCTGTCATTAAGACGCAGCAGATGGACTGTTTAACGCAGTCCTTAGCATTTCGCTCCTCTTCTCACATTGCACCCAAACAAGACCACACTTTCACATACAGTTAATAGGGCAGAAAATATGATTTGTTTATGTAAATTCGTATCAGTCAGCGTGTGACAATCCTGAGATAAACCCCGCCGTATCACACAGCCCTTTTTTAATTACCTTATTGTGCTGTCTCTCCTCAGTAGCAAACTCCTGGAAGGAAGAGGCTTTTTCAATTAGGACTTCTCCCCCCATCTGAGCTCCACTCTGCGCCACACGCTTTGTTATTGTGTGTGTGTGCGTGTGTGTGTGAATTATTTGGTAACCTTTCTAATTTCACACTTGTTAAGTTTCCATGTAAAAGGCAACATTTTAGAAGGAAGCCCTCAGGATGGGTGAATGTCATTAGTGATTGTGTGCGAGCGTGTGTGTGTGTGTGTGTGTGTGTGTGTGTGTGTGTGTGTGTGTGTCCATGAACTGTATGTGTTCGTGTGTAAGTCAGGGGTTTGATAGTACAAAGATTAGTAATATGAATTGAGATTTGAGACTCTCAAGGGCCTTTTCTCCACAGTTAACACTTACTTTTAATGCGTCTTGGACGATCGGATTACAAGTGGACAGCACTAAGACCACCAAGACTCATTGTGATTCGTTCATTAAAACTACTGGCCGAGGTAATCTGGCATGCAGCGTAAACGCTGAGGCCTCCTGATGCGTCCCAGACAAGGACGTAACAGGAAAACACATCATCATTTTGTACTGTCCTGTTCTCTTTTGCAAGTCACGAATGACTTTGTCCTGCCAATCTCAGCAGTTGGAATAGCCCATACTTGTAAATTAGTTCTTGAAATATTTTTGTTTTCTCAGCCAGCCGGTGCCAAACAATTCTGGCGCTTGTCTGGTGACCTTCAAGTGGAGGTGACGTAGGTAGAAACGGAATGGGAACGCGTAAGTGGTCAGCTGGACTCCTTGGAGAGTGACACACACAGGTGTGAACGGTGATGTGTCCTGGCTGTCCTCTTGTGTTCAGATCACCAAAAGGCGTTTTAAAACCAAGTGTGAGCAGGGCCTTGGACACACACACACACACACACACACACACACACGCAAACGCACAAACAAAATATATCACCATACTGTTGCTTACATTCCTGCGACCAAATGAGGTGATCAGCCATTTGCTGCTGTTGGTGATCTCAGGCCTCCTCAGGCACACTGCGCCGTGTGTGTCGCTGTGATGAAGATTATGCTTTCTCTCTGTTTGTTTCCCTCGCTCTCTCTCCTTCTGCCTCTCTCTCTCTC
The DNA here is from genome assembly GCF_051107435.1 of Chaetodon auriga. Classification (NCBI taxonomy): domain Eukaryota; kingdom Metazoa; phylum Chordata; class Actinopteri; order Chaetodontiformes; family Chaetodontidae; genus Chaetodon; species Chaetodon auriga. The sequence continues at coordinate 24,299,074 of NC_135076.1, forward strand.
TCGCTCTCTCTCTCTTTCTAATTTATGTGTTTTTGTTGGAGCTGGTGCTGATAGGCCCAGAGATGGCATTTAGCTAAAGAGCAGAGAGGCTGTTAGCTTCTCCATTCATCTAATCAATCTCACTAATGAAACCACTGTCCTCTCCACAGCCTCGCCTTTCATCCTTCTCTCTCTTCTCTCTCCTCCCTGCCCTCTACCCTCTCATCATTTGCTCTCCTTGTGCCTGTATCATTTTACTTTCTTGTGGCACAAAGCTACCCGTTTTAATTTTGTTTCCTTCCGTCCTTCCCTCCTTCCCTCCTCCCTTCCTTGGTGCAGCTGTCCTAGATTCACCACTGGTAGATTTGTTCCCAGTGAGGCAGCCTTTTCTGGTGTTTGCTTCCTCCATTTCAGCAAAACCCGTGTCTCCTCCCATCCCCCAGCAGAATAGATGGTGGATTGACCCAGTTAGGGTGAGAATGGGTATTATACTGGGAGTGTATGTGTGCCAAGGTGTGTACATGAAGTGTGTGTATCTGTGTGTTTTCACATGTGCACATACATGGATGTGGACTTTTAAGTGTGCTGATCCTGTGTTGGTGTGTTTGGTTTCATGGTTGATCAGTTTTATATGAATATTGAGAGTCAGCACAATATCTATGCAAGACAGATTTTTTTGTCCCTCGACACAGTGAGGTCATATATGAATGTAATGAACTAGATGAAGGCAAAAACACCAAAACATGATATGGCTCTGAACCTCTGGCAACGACTTTGATAATAATTAATGACAATAGCCCATTTAAGGTATTTTTCCAGGACAGTTGCCATAATGTGCTTGTCCCAGACTCACAGGTATGATGATTTTCTGCTCCTTGTGGTCGTATATGATGGCAAACTGATTATATTTTGCTTTAGCACTGCTGTTTGTACAAAAAATGACCTTTGGAGACATCGCCTTGGGCTCTGGGCATGTTTTCACTACTGTGTTTACAATTTTTTTAAGGCCAAACAACTAATTGATTCATTTGTTTGTAGAGGGCAGATTAGTCAATAATGAAAGAAGCTGTTAATGGCAGACCTACAGCCTGCACATTATCTGACCTGGAGCTCTGACTGGAGTCTCAGCAGACAGGACGATTAAATAATATCTTGAGGGAGGCAGTTGGGAGCGCACTGTTGTAATAAAATAGTGCAACTCACATTTCAACAAACATATGTCATGATCAAAAGGCACTGCTAGATTAAAAGACATTAAAGGAAATGGAAACATAGTTCCGTGTGCTCCAGCCCTTATCGCTCCACAGATTAACACCACACTGCTAATCATAGCGGCTTTTCCTCTGCAGAACACATTATTTTCTGTATCCGGTGTTTAATATGCATTACCCAGCCTATACCAAGTTAACTTGCTGCTGAAAAAAGAGACACCGGAGCCAACTCATCAGCCATTTTGAAAGTTTGATGGCGTCTTTGACCCGTAGGTTGTCCTGTTTCACCGCTGAAAATTAACTGGTAATGTAGCATAAAGCAGGTTAAAATGTCAACAGGAACAATGTTTGAGATCATTCACATTTAACTCACGCCTGTCAGCCAATCAGAAATGAGTACTTTGCTCAGCCATGGAATAACGGGGGTCACATGTTTATGTTATGCGGAAGGACGATATCCTTTACTCCTCTTTTCCATTCATCGCCAGGTTGGATATCTAAAGCGTGTTCAGAACACGCTCAGGGTAGAGTACAGAGGCGCGAGGTAAAATAAGCAGGAGAAGGCGAGTAAAATTGCTTGAAGTGATGAAATGTCAATGTTAATACTCTAACTCTATCTGGAGAGACAGTGAGAGAGAGAGAGAGAGAGAGAGAGAGAGAGGGGGGGGGAGAGAGAGAGAGAGAGGGAGAGAGAGAGAGAGAGGGAGAGAGAGAGAGAGGGAGATCGCCCCGGGGGTCCCTCTGTTTCTTTCTCTGCACCACTTCATTCTCAAATCTGTTTTGTGTGTCTGTGTATGTATGTGACCACTTGTGTGTGTGTGTGTGTGTGTGTGTGTGTGTGTGTGTGTGTGTGTGTGTGTACGCTACTGTGTGTGTGTGTGTGTGTTTGTGTGTAGCCTTGGGGTGTTGACGTGTGCTGGACGGAGACCCTACAGAGAGCCTTTGTAGAGAAGTCTTCCCTGCAGCAAGGTCGCTCCTTTCCTCCCTCTGTCTCTCTCTCTCTCCCTCCATCCCTCGCTCCTGTCCTCCCGCCATCACTACATCTCTGTCCATATCTGTGCAACATTCATAGTTTTAATGTTTCTCCCTCTCTCTCTCTCTCTCTCTCTCCCTCTCTCTCCATCTCCCTCTCGCTCCCCCACACACTCACACACATTTATTCCCAGACAAAAAGCACATGCTACATGAATACATTTTTTGAAGGCAGGTCTCTGGTGAGGCCAGCGGCTGTAACTTCAGAATATAAAGTGGGGTGTATGTCTGACATGGGGAGTGTGCTCACGTGTGTGTCTGTTGCTGGAAGGTGTGCGACTGTGACTTTGTGAGGGTCTGCTGTGTGACGGTTATAATGTATAGATGTGATGACTTTTGTTAGAGGACAAAACATGTCCCTTGCAGTGCATGGCATTGACACACACACTCATACACACACATACTCACATATATACACACACACACAAGCTTATACATTTAAAATCTGAAAAATAAGTCATGTTGTCCCAGTGTTACATACTGTGTACAGGAGTATAGAAACACACAAAACATTGTTCAGTTTCAATAGCACATACACGGAGGGACATTTTGTCCTTGCAATGCTTTGATGTACACCCAAGCGTGGCACTTTTAGTTTGCTCTGTGTGTGTGTGTGTGTGTGTGTGTGTGTGTGTGTGTGTGTGTGTGTGTGTGTATAAACTGCAGGACAGCGATATCGTAATTCCCCAGCTCTCCCACTGTGAACAGAGGAGCCGCATTGCTACGATTTTACCTTTGAGTCTTTAATACATACACATAGTATTCTTGCTCACTCACACACACATACACACATGCTCACACACACACGCTCACACATACTCTCCTCAGTTGGATGCACATCAATCATAGCTCCAGCCTCACCTGTCATTGTCTTTGTTGTTGCTTATACGAACATCCTTTTCCTGGTCCGCCGAGTAACGACCCCAATCAGGATTTACATTCGCGGCATAGCACCTTTTTACTCCCATACACACTCACTCCCACTGGGGAGGAAAACAAACACAACCTTTTTTTTTTTTTTTTTTTTTTTTTCTCAGCGAAAAGCAGATAGGACAGTGCTGTTTCGCAATTACAGTAAAAAAAGACCAGAACTAAGCGGTGAAACAGAGGAGTAGATGTGTGTTCTTTGTGGCGAAGTTAAATTGATTTGTGAATGTGATAAAAGAGGAAGAGAATGTAGAGAGCAAGAATGTGAAATTGGGACAATCAAGTCAGAAGGAGGGACAGGTGAGGCGTGCGTGTCTGTGTGTGCACGTGTGTGTGTGTGTGTGATGAGCCTGCATAAACATGCCCAGCACTGAATGCTGATCAGGGACAATAAAACCTCCATTAAAGATTTATTCTGGAGAGACAGAATAAGGGAGGGCCAGATGATAGAGAGAGGAAGACGGGAGGTGGAGGGGGGAGAGAGAGCACTCAGGTCTGTCTCACAGAGTGGATTATACCAAAGACACCTCTTTCCGCCCATCACTGCGACACACACACACACACACACACACAGGGGTGCTCAGACTCTGTGCATTTTAATAGCCCTGTCACCTCCAGCTATAATACCAGACAATGGCTCTTTGAGCAGACACTCGTCTTCAGAAGTGTCTTTCGTGCTTCCTGACAGGCTCAAGCGCGAGCTAACTGGCTAGCCCGCCACAATTATAGATCCCATCTGTGTAGTCACAGAGCTACGGCAAACCTTAGCACAACAAGCCCGAGGCCTACACTGTCAAAATGTCACCTGGACTGGGCTGCGCTCCAGGCGAGACACCCATGGGGAAAATGTAATCTAATTCGCCCCCCCCCAATGAAGTGTGCTGTCAGCTTTATCTCAGAGCTCCAAACTCGCACCCCCATCCTCTACAAGCCCCTGCTTTCATCCTCTTTGAGATGATTGAGATTCAGAGTTGATGCTGATGACATTTGAGCAGGTATTTTACTGTTCCCCTCACTTGTGACTGACTGGGTGAGATGCTAAATGTATGGAGAGTCGGAAATTGGAAATGGGACTGGGTGGAGAAGAAAGAAAGAAGGGAGACAAAGAAGGATGTGTGTGTGTGTGTGTGGGGGGGGGGGGGGGGGGGTAGTGGATATAGAGGGAAAAAGGGAGCTGAGAATGGGTGGAGATAGAAACTGATGGGGGAGAAGAGGAGAGGGGGGGACAAAAAGTGCTAGGGAGGAGGAGGAGAAGGAGGAAATGGGAGATACAAGGGGGGAAGAAAGGGCACACAAAGGGCAGCTGGGAGTGTATAGGGCAGGGTGTCTCAGGAGTGGGACATTTACTCTAAAATCAACCAGCTCTGCAACAGAATCAATCGAAAGATCCCACGAAGGCTGCCGGGATTAGTGTGTCCGTGTGTGTCCGTGTGTGTCCGTGTGTGTCCGTGTGTGTCCGTGTGTGTGTGTGTGTGTGTGTGTGTGTGTGTGTGTGTGTGTGTGATCGTGCATGGGAATGTGATTATCAGTGTGTTTGAGAACACTGTGACAAGGATAATTATGTTTGATTACTAAAGACCCCAGTGAGGGTTTGCATTATCAGCCACTGTGCTCCTTTGGTATTTTCCTAAGCCTTGGTGGTGAGCCGCCGTCGCTCTGTGTGTTTTTCTGATAGCCCCGTCTTATTCCTTTTTTTTCTCTTGAACTTGTTAAACAGGAAGTTCCGCACAGTAAATATAAAGTTTGAATCGGCGTCCGTGATTGATATGGAGGAGGACGTTTTTACGCCACAAAGCTGGAGGGCGGCTCCGTTAAGACTAGTTCAGTCAATAATTAATAATAATTAACTTAATTTGCAGTGGACTTTCACAGTGTTTACAAATTGCTTCGTCAGCGAATATAGTGTGGTTTATAAAAACCTTTAAAACGGCAAATTAACCAAAGTAAACCAATAAAGGAACACAATAACAATAACACAGACAAATTAAAGGAAGACGCACAAGGCCGCGCTGCTGCTGCTCCTCTATAAATACACGTTCTGAGGAGTGATTTAAAAAAAGCTTCTGCCGTCTGATGTCCGAAGACGAGCGCACATTTGCCAGATTCTGAATCTCCTTCCGATAAGATACAGAGTGTGGAAAAGCTGTAGAGGCGCTGCCAGAAGTTCTACAGTAATCTTCAAATCAAATCTGAACTTAACATCGGCTACATCGAGAGGAGCCGAGGCTGGACTGGTATGAAGCCGTCTGTCGGTGCCAATAAGGAGCCGAACTGCTGCCGTCTGGACCGTTTGGAGGGGAGACGGAGATCTTTGCCAGTCATGAGAGAACGAAGTGCGAATGATTTTCTGCAGGCCGCTGAGAGAAATAGCTTGATTTTAGGCTTTTGATAGTTGTGGAGAACAACTTACTCTAAAAATCAGCTTTAAAACTAAGACAACAGTGGGAAAAGCTAGCAAACTGTTGTGGTTTGAGGTAAAGAATGATATGAAATAGTAATACTGTATCTCAGCGCTGTGAGTCTGCTGCTCTGTCATCTCTCTCTCTCTCTCTCTCTCTCTCTCTCTCTCTCTCTCTCTCTTTCTCTCTCTTTCTCTCTCTCTCTCTCTCTCTCTCTCTCTCTCTCTCTCGCTGTCTTGTTTGCTCTCCCGGTTAGTCTTCGTCTGGGTGCGTTTGTGTCTCCTTGAGCATTTGGATCCGCGTTTGGAAGGAGGTTTGCAGGTTATTAACAGTTTGATCTCCATCTATTGTGTGATTCCATCTGAAGTGGAGCCAGCGCCTGTTGTCCAGCTCCACACTGAGCCTGTTGATGCCGGCCAACACCCTGTGCTCAACAAACACACACACACACACAGATAATTATCCATGACTGAGGGTCACATTCGTCTGTGAGTGTGTGTGTGTGTGTGTGTGTGTGTGTGTGTGTGTGTGTGTGTGTGTGTGTGTGTGTGTGTGTGTGTCACGGATGGACTTACAGTGCTGTTGGGACCCGGGCCATTATCGCCTCTTTGTGTGTAGAATAATTTGGACCCAGAAACTGCAGAAATATCAGTCTCGCTCACAAAAAAAACACACATGCTGTCACAATCTCTCACACACATACACAGGCACTCACACACACAGGCGTGCACGTGCGCACCAACAAATGTCCGGGTTTTCACGCATCAGTTACAGTCTCAGCTAATTGCTCACCTTTTGCCCCTCCTCCGCCTGCTGGTTCTGTCTATCGGTTCCTTTGTCTGCCTTGCCCTTTTGCCCCACTTCATACCTCCACCTGCACACACAGACACAAGCATTTATCATTTTAGGTTGTCTCAGGGATCGTGCAGTCATCTCACAAAGCCCCAGCCTCTCTACCAACAGGTATCTCCAGCGTGATCATGCCCTAAATTGGAGCGCTGTGCTCTTGTATACTTACAGAAACACACAGGCTCGGATGTTGCTTGATGGGTGCTTTTATCAAACAATGTGAATACATGAGGTTGATACAGAAAAAGGCCTTTAAAACTCTTTTGGATTAGCAGCCATATTAATTTTTTTTGCTATACTAACCTCTCAACTCATCATATTTGCTTTCTTTAGAGGCAGACGAAATAACCCCTGGTAACATCTGCCGTGCTAACCCTCCAGCCTGAACTGTACATCCTTAAAGTAAATGATCTAGAATGCACACATAATTCAATTACGTGTCTTCCCAGCCTTCCCGCAGCCTTTTCAAGCAAGTTATTGTTTCTTTACACTCTCTTTGCGCGCCCGGTGCACTTTAGTTGTTGTCCTGGTCAGGTCTGTTTGTACTGCTCAACCAGCCATTAATCATAAGCCAAAGCAAAGCTGGATGAGAGACTTTGAGGGCAGGAGTTACTTTGGAAACACGGAGCAGAGATCGCGCCGCGAGGCTGGAGCTGTCCTTGGTGCTGAATTTCACAGGCTGTGTCTGATACAGCTGCATTATTCTGAATACTGTAGGTTGCTTGCTGCTGATGAATAAATATTCACAGATGGCCTGATGCTGCGTGCAGCCTGATGTGTGTTGTCATATTTTGTATCCTGCAGTTGTTCGGCTGTGTATCTTCGCGGAGTGACTTTGAACTGCCTCCTCCCATTGTGTCCTCCCACAGGAAGACCTCGGGTCACACCTGCTGTTCGGTTCAGACTGAAGACAGCTTCTGCTTTTACACTGTTATGCAGCTCAGTCCTGCAGGGCCACTTCATCATAAGTACCTCGCAGTGTCCTCTGGTCTGCTGTGTCTGTCTACTGTAGTCCTCCAGTCTATCTGCCCGTCTTCTGGTCCAGACTGTCTTTCTCACGCACTCCCTCTGAATTAGGGATGGGCATTTAAGGCAAAAAATAGTATTCAATGTTCACTTGGAGCTATTCAGCCATTCAAGGAGCATATATGGACACTTTTACACTATTAAAACTCATTACCTGTAGCATGTACTTTACGGTGGCTGTGATATCATGCAGATACTCTTTACTCGTAAGAGAGATGTACCTCCCAGAACTACGTCACACCCACACAGGTTAAAAACAGGGGAAAACGTCTTTTTTTAAGACAAACTAAACTTTCGTGACTTTTAGACAGTTTGGAAATCATGACCCATCCCTACGCTGAACACCCTTCTCACCCTGCGGTCTTGTCCCACTCCTCTCTGTCTCCCCTTGGGGTTGCTGTAAGTGTCTAAGATGAGGGCTGTCCTCTACCCCCTCGCCTCAACTCTCACTCCTTTCCTCTCCTCGCTCTTACTCTGTGGACTGGGTGGGGTGGAGGAATATGCCGCCCTGACTGCAGCGTGCCAGTAGCTGTCTTCGTGAACTGTGCAAGCTTATGACTTATTGTATGTGTGGGTCTTATCTTAGTTATTAGTTTATCTGCATGACTATCTGGGTTTCATAGCTCCACTGTCTCTCTCTATCACCCCTCCACATGCAGTATTAATCCATCGGCTCCCTGTTCACCAGCTCTATCTGACTAAAGCTCACAGATAGTCTAAAGGCCACAGATAAGGCTGACATGCTCTTGTCTCCCTTCACACTAATTGAATTGACATCAATTGTTCTGCATCAAAATCAGACTCAACCCCTTGTGACATTTGGTATGTTTCGTTTTTTTTTTTTTCCATCCCAGCACCGTTCAGCCTTTGGCTCTGTATGCAGATACCACTGCTTAGTGCACCATGATTGACAGCGAGAGTAATTTGTGTTTATATGTGTGTGTGCCTATGCGACACACCGGGTACTGTTAATGTGGAGCGGGTGAGCCCTCTTGAGCAGCGAAATCGGCTTATTTCCAACAGCCTCGAAAAAACACCTCAGAGGTGCGTTAATGAAAGAGCAGAAAAGGAGGGATGAACACTCCTCTAATCCTAATTTGCGTCTACCGCCGCTGCCCTCCACCCCCACCCGCCACCACGCTCCCTCTCCGTCTCTCGTTTCCTCTCGGAGTCGGTCAGCTATCAAATTCATGTGAGCAACTTTCATGTAGAAATACAAATTTTGACTTGCAAGTGGACCAGTGGTTTGGAAATATTAATGGTTTATTCTTCACACATCTTTTCCTGTTAAATGACTAATGTAAGCTGCGATTCTGGCTCCGTGCCCTGGTATTGTGGCTGGGGTATTAAACAGTATTTGGTGACTGTAGAGGCTAAGCCAACGCTCTAAGCCACTGAGGTGCTCCACCACAGATGACCCAGTTGCTGATTACCGTGTCTGATGAATCAAAGTCTGAGACAAACTTTCCAACATTCAGTCCGTTTGTTTTTCCTGTTAAACTTCTCAGTGTTCATTAAACTCAAGCGTGTTTGCAGTAAACATCACCCATTCACCGGTCGAAAGCTGTTTACCTTCCGGGTGGTGCACGTGACCTAAGATTGCTTCCTATCTATAGAACTGAGCGCTAATTAACCCAATGAGACCTGATGCAACATCCATAAGCCTAATTATTCAGACAGTTATGTTATGGCTGTTACAATGACATTAGGCTCTGGCATTTTTGTACAGCTTGAGGGCACATTTGAATTGATTTCTGTCCAACACCAGTTCTAAAACCGATACCGTCTCTGCCCTCATCCTCTGGAATTTTACTCATTTATAGCACAGAAAAATGGCATGTGCTGTCAATGAGAGAGAGCGAGGGAGAGAGAATATAGACAAAGCTGTGGGGGTTGAGCCGTGGTGTTGCATTGTGAGCTTTGGGGCAGGCTTATATTTAATGGCTGGACTGGGGCTAACTGAGCTGAATTAATAGGGTCTGCTCTGAACACTTACATGCCTGCTAAACATACATTTTTGTGCGTGTGTGGGTGTGTGTGTGTGTGTGTGTGTGTGTGTGTGTGTCTCTATTAATTGGGTCATCTTTCAACCGTTTCATGCCCTCTTAACCTAGACTGGGTGGATGTGGGTTTGTGGGCTTGGATTTTTAATGTCATGGACGTACAAGCGTTTCGCGTGTTTTTGGAGCGCTGTGCTTCGAAATGAAGTGTTCTTGGAAGCAAAGCGGTATTTTTGTTGCTATGATTTCTTTACATCTTTAAACGTGGTCGTGTCCTGTATTAATTTGAGATTTTTAGTATTTTTGTCTCTCTCTGTGTGCTCCTTGCTTATCAGAATTTTTGCAGACACATGCAGAATATCAATCGTGCCTCTTACATATTTATCCCCCGGTGACAGTGTGTGTGCACCAGGCTAAACGCTGGCTTAGAATTAAAGGGCCATTCCCCAGTGTGTTCACTGAATCAGTCTGGTGCAGAATCACTACATGGAGAATCTGGTCCACATCCCCCATCCCCATCCTCCCTCCCCCTCCCTCCCTCCTCCTTCTCTCTGCTCCAGCTCATTAACCCCCCCAGTTTCCCCGTCTACCAAGTCTTCCCCTCTCCGCAAACTGGTATCAGCATGCATCTCTCTTCTGTCATCAAAAATTCCCCTTCTCCTTCCTCCTGCTCTGGACTGGATTGGTTCTGTCCAAGTCGGCCTCAGCGGGGGACTGACTCCCCACAAATAAGGCCAACCATTCTGACATGAAAGGGTACAGCCTCAGAAGAACAAAGAGTAGCGTGTGTGTACGTGCTTGCGTGCACGTGTGCTCTGCACTGTGCACGCGTGTGTAAATACAATATGAGTGCACGTTTTTGTGCTGGCTCGTGTCAGAGGACGGCAGGTAGTGTGTATTTAACGTGCGGATTTGATGGAATCAGTCAGGGCCTTCTGCATCCTCATCTTCTTTGGCCTAGCATGACCACTTCATGAATGTTATGTATGCGTTTAGGTGAGAAAGACCCAGAGACAGGAAGATGAACCAGAGCTTTGGCAGAAAAGAGGAGCGAGAAAGACTCGCAAGAGGACCTCTGCTCCTTTTTGTCTCTGTCTCTATCTGTCTGCCACTATCTGGGCCTCTGTCTATCTTCTCCTCCTCCTTTTTCTCTCTGCTCCTTACTCAGATGGTGTTGCCTGCAGGGTCAGGATTGGGCAGGTTGTTTTCAGACAGATTATGTAGACAGTGAGAGGACCATGTTCAAACAGAGGGTCATCCAGACTGTCTCGTTCTATCCACAGGCGAAACACACACTGAACAACCGTGACTCACTTTGTCTCACAGTAGGAATATCCTCTTGATAATAACTGAACTCGGGCCTCCATCCTGCACCTGAATGCACAGGAAACTGCAAAAATACCACTGCCAGGTTGTGGGTAGCTCAGAGGAAGTTCGCCCTCACAGACACACACACACACACACGCGCATACACCATGTGTTATGCAGGATATTGTACAAGTGTTTCTTCAGCAATATATTATCTGATTAGGGTAAATTAATGAGACCCAGTGGAATGGTAAAAGTCCTCCTTTGCATCCTTCCTTCTGGTTATCTCACCATCCTCCATCTCTTCCTTTCACACTCACTTCACCCTACAGCTCGCCGCACCCCTGCTTTTATTCATTTTCCCTGCGTGCTCCTCCCCCTCCTCTCTCCTCGCCAATCAGTACCCCTCTGCTCTTGTTTGTTGTGCTCTAGTTGGACAGGAAATCTGTGGTGAAAAAGGTTTCAGTGTGGATATTTGGGATCTCCTCTTCTTTGACAGTCTTATTTATTCAATTAGATAACCGTGTTGCCACGTTGTGCAACAAAAGACGTCTGCACACACACATTCGTAGGGACAAAACGCATACTGTATGTGCATACATATGAGTGCACACATGCCCTCAAGCATTTCCAGCTGATGGTGCACACGGAGCAGGATTTTTGATTTGCCAGTAAGTTATATTTAATTTGCGCGCATACGGTATAATGTGTGATTAAATCCGGTTTGATGTGTGTGAAAGCGACGAGAAGCTGGTAGCTTTAACCAGCTGCCTGTCTTAATATGGGAACTGGCATGAAGAGAGGAGGCAGGAGATTCCCTCATCCCACTGTCTGCTTTTCTCATTAAATACACACTGCTTGTAGGACTCTCCTCCTCCTCTGCAGACAGCCGGATGTGATGTGCGTGTATGCGTGTGTGTGCGTGCCTGTGTGTGTATGTGTGTAGACTTTGCAAGTCTTGTGATACAGGGGTTGTTTATTTCAAGATTCAAAATACACTTCATTACGAGTGACACCATGAACATGAGGACAGAGAGGGAAAGAATTTCAGTGTGTGTGCTGCCAGTGTGTGCGTGTGTGTGTATGTATCGCCTTGGGGCTGCTTCTTGTGATGTTTAAGCAGAGTTTCATGTCTCCCCTCATTAAATCAAAAGGAACTGATCTTTTTGAAGAATTGCTGGTTTGAGCGAGAGCGTGTGCACTTTTTCCATAAAGGTGGAGGGCTGTCATTGGCTGGGACTGCATTTTAACAGCGCAGTCACAACGATCACAATCACAGGGCAAAGAGATTGGTCAGATGTGCAATGACAGCAAAGGGGTATCCAAGAGCATTCATATGGGTGCAGGTTTCCATAGACACAAGCTTTGGATGAAGTGAGTAAGACTGGCTCTGAATAAACTGAAGGGTTTTTATACAGTATGAAGATACTGGTGAGCAGCGTCCATTAATCCTTAGCTCCGTACAAACTGCTTTACCGGCATTCTTGCTATAATCCCAACGATCTGTCCTTTATTTTGCCGATTGAATCAACAAATTCTTCTATTCTTACTCAAATACCAACATGTCACCTTTCGCTGCCTCATCTGTATGTACCTCCCGTTTCATCAAGCCTCTCTCACCTTTGCATGGTGGGTTCTGCAGTCAGAGTGAGAAGGCAAAACAATGAGCAAAGGACATTTCAGGATGAGGAAGTGTAGTTGTGGTTAAGTACTGAATTCTTTTCCACGACCAGCATGTCTGAGTTGTTGTTGGTGTATCTGTGCAGACGACATATGGCTAATGGTTTACTCGACGGAGGAGAATGAAGAGTTTCGCTGCCCTTGCTGTATGTGTGAAAGTTGTAGCATCTTTTCTGCCTGTACTTACAGTACTGCTGTGATTTCATTTGCGGGGGTGTGTTTATATCCTTGCACACACATGTTTATCTCTGAAGTAAGAGAAAACATGTCCCTCTAACTCTTTCTCTCCATAATGAGTCCTTAAAATCATAAATAAAGATGCTGTAAAAATGGATCTGCTGGGGAGACTCAAACGAGGGAGAGCCTCTCGCTAGCATGGAAGTGTGTGTGAATTATGGATGTGGGCATACACAAAAAGATACAAGAGATATCGCTGTCATAGTAAGTAAGACATAGTAAGCTTGTCCCCAATTTCTGGGACATTTGTTTAATTTAAAATTTGGCTACACTTCACACATTACACAGGCCATTCGCAGTGAATGCCTTTTAATGATATGCATTTCATTGATGGAACTGCTAATGTTCTCCCTGGCGGAGTTATGAACCTTTGCTTTGAATCCATCGCGTCTTGTAACGCTCACTGGATGAGGCTAAACAAGAAAACATCAAAGCGCTCTCTCCTTTGTAAGCAAGCTTCCGGCAGCAGCAGTTTTCCTCTCTCTCCGTCCTCACTGCCTTCCTTTTTTTTTTTTTTAGTCCATACCAATCAAAGTGTGGGGCAGACGGTGATTCCTCTGGAGATTTGATTAATAGCATTACATTAAATTCAGGAAGTAGTGGGAGTGAGAGAATAGGAGAGAGAGAGAGAGAGAGAGAGAGAGAGAGAGAGAGAGAGAAACAGAGCACAGAGGATAAAAGGAAGTGAAGAGAGATAGTGGGAAATGCTGGGATGGAAAGAGACGTTCAGTCCCTTTGTATGTCTTTGTAATAACAAGTCTCGCCGTCGGTACTTTCTGAGCATGATAAACTGTTGTTGACGCCGCATCCTCGCAAAGACTTTCACTTCAGTTTAGTTCAATTCAGCCGAAATTAGCTGAGATTTCAGTTTGGTTAAGTAGTGCCATCGGAGCCATGGTGATTTAGCACGGGGAAAAATGATGAGCGCTTTCGGAAACACCTTTTTCAACCCTCAACTCTGAGTGAGAGGAAGTGTTTCTGTGCTGAATCGCTGTGTGCCAGCATGTGAGGGACCGTGGCTTTTGTCTTTTCTACTGATTCATTTACAAAGACCTTATGCGATTTTTGCCTTCCGTCCGAATCCATAACCTCTGTTTGCATTACGGCTCGGTCCCTGGCCAGGAGCTCTGGGTCTCATTCTGAATCGGAGCAGCTGCCGATACGCACGCTTTACCTCCTTTCTTAGTTTTTAACTGCAGGTGAATATCAGGCCCCAGCTTTTCTTTCTCACTTACTTTTCTTTCACCGCTCTCTCCGGACCCATTGCTCTCTTTCTCATGCTGTATAACCCCACGCATCATCTCCCTCTCCCCTTCCATGAAGGCTACACAGACTTTGAGAAACATTTCAGCTACAGCTCTCTGAGCAGCTGAACTTCAGGCTCCTGTTCGACGCTCACAGAGAAAATGTAAGAGGAACAACAGCCTTTTTAAAAAGCAGAGCAGCAGTTATTGAGTTATTTATTGACTAGCATGTTGCAGAGAGGGGAAGTTTCTTCTCATTTAATGGTTGCCCACCCAAGAATTCACCTCAGAAGTTGTACAGATGTGTGTGTGTTGAACCGCCTCCTCCACATCGTAGTCAGGCTGGTAAGGCGAGAGACGCGTCATCACATCTGCTGTACTCTGACTGCCACCAGATCTTGTTGATGGCGCGTGTGGGCACCTGTCTTGGCACTGTGTGTGCGCACTGAAACCTGTGCACATCTGTGTTCACTGATGTGTCTACATTGAGGTGAGTTAATTTGAACGCCAGCCAACAAACATTTAATTCTCCCTGATGCTCCACCTTCACAGTCACTCTGTGAAAGCAGCAAACTCTGTATCATTAGCAGAATACATTAGTCTCCCCTTGTCAGCTTGCCAGCTAAAACGCCTATTAATATTCATATCCCACTCTTAATGGAATCAGAGGAGCCAAAGACAGCATCATTTTTGGGAAAAAATCATTGCTGAGCAGATACTATCAGGTCACAGGGCACATAAACATATAGAAGCAAACACCCACCATAATAAACAGTCACACATACTTACACCCAAAGAGATCTGTGTGTCTGTTTAGATGATTAAAGGTGTGTGGGTGAGAAATCCAAATAGCAAATAGGCTTATGTGTGGTGAAATTGAATTTTAATTGACAGCAAAGCTCAAGAGATTAATCTGATTTCTGATCTGATTTTACTCGTCTTATTTTGGTAGGAGACGCAATCTCTGACTCAATTGGTGTCTTATTCAAGGCCCAACATTCAGCAACCGGCATGGAGTTTCACGCAGGCTGCAGAGGGACTGACCTCTCTGCTTGTTTAAGATGAGCTGCTGTGTGGATGATAGTTCTTTTGTGCGTAGTTGAGTAGCCTTGTGCATCTTCAATTGGCACTGAGATGCTTTTCTCTTTAAGGTGGAGTGATTCAGCAGGGTGCGACACAGAGATGTGGCGTCGGTCAGGTTGTCCTTCCCCCATCTGCTCTGTGAAATGTGTTTTCCCGAATGCTGTGTAAATGGATTTGAGCTTCACTCGCCCTCCCACTCAGCAGATCTCCCAGCCATACACCTCCCTCGCTGCACGATGCTCCAATATTTCTCTCTCTGCTGGGCCTCCACCAGTCTATGTGTGTGCGTGCGTCCATGTGCATGCAGCATGTGTGTCTTTTGTGTGGTTAGTGTGTGGCTGTGTGTGTGTTTAGTGTTGCTTCACATACCGTCCTGCAGCATGGCTCACATTTATATCCTGATTGTCTGTGATTTATTAAGCCCTCAGCCTTGGTGTGCAAGTGTCCATATGTGTATGTGCAATTACTCATGTGTCCAGGCGTGTGTGTATGTGTGTGTGTGTGTGTGTGTGTGTGTGTGTGTGTGTGTATGTGTGTATGTGCTGGTCATGCAGGGTAACCATAAACCCAGCACCCTGGCCATGTGCACCTCTTCGGGCTCTCCAGGCTGTTATACTTAATGTGTGTGTGTGTGTGTGTGTGTGTGTGTGTGTGTGTGTGTGTGTGTGTGTGTGAGTGAGTGAGTGTGAGAGCCTTGTTACACGGGTCATTGAGGTAGTTTGTCACATGTTTGCTGCACACTCACTGTGTGTGAATCCTTACTGTATGTAGTAATTTGTTGGGTGAGATATTTGCTGGATACAAATGTGTGTTCATTAATGTTGTTTACTGGACGCTGTTGCACCAGGAGTATTGATCTGAACCAGGCTGTGTGTGTGTGTAGCAGTGAGACTATTGATCTCTACCCCTCCCCATAGTGTTTATTCCTACAGCAAGTCTGTCAAAAGCCAAGAGTAAGTAATCCCTCTTCCCCGTTTCTCTGCTTTTTTTCCCGCTCTTATACTATTTATCTCCGATTCAAACATTCTTTTAAATCATTGCTTGCAAGTTTTCTTCAGTTTCGCGCTCTTGCTCTTATTCAAATGCTGTCCTCTTTAACTTTCTTCATTCATTTTCTTTGTTGCACCTCAGACAAAACCAAAAGTATGAGGATGTATATATTTGCTTGGGTAGCTGTGAGTGTTTGTGTACTGTGTAACCAGCCAACCCTTCTGACTCTGCAGAACACGAACATACTGTAGCATCAAATTACACTTGCTGCACTGTGACTAAATTCCACAGATAAATTTTTTTTTTTGAGTAGAGCGCTATTCGCTGTGTGTAGTGGTTTGTGTTTGAAGCTACGGGGCTCAGTCTATCTCCCTAATTGCTTTTGACTTCCAGCTTTTCAAACACATTACCATGACAAGGCAGACTGTGAATCCAAACTGTATCACATTAATTGTTTGTCAGAGTTGCTGTGTGACAGATGAAAGCACAAAGACACGTACGCACACGTACACACAATCTTAAATGCTGCCTAATAGCCACCCACATCCCAGCCAGTGCTTTGACAACACTTTAATTTGTTTTAATGTTTAATGGTTTGTGTCTTGCTTACATGATGCAGAAGCTTGCAATGCTGTGTTTAAAAAAAAAAACATAGTGTTGATCTGTTCATGCAGCCAAGCAAATATGGCCGTTACTCTTTTGTAGCGTGATATTGAGACAAAGTTTGGGACATCAGTGCATTGGCAAGTGAAGTGACTACAGATTTTAGCATGAATACAGAGTGTGTTATATTTCTACATGGGTACCAGTGTTAAGCAAATTTCCTGAAAAATGCAATGTTACATATTACTCATTAAAGAATATTACTTATGGCGGCACGGTGGCGCAGCAGGTAGTGCGCGTGCCTCACAGCAAGAAGGTTGCTGGTTCGAAGTGTGAGGTTTGCATGTTCTTCCCGTGCATGCGTGGGTTCTCTCCGGGCACTCCGGCTTCCTCCCACAGACCAAAAACATGCTCGTTAGGTTAATTGGTCTCTAAATTGTCCCCGCCTCTCGCCCATTGCTAGCTGGGATAGGCTCCAGCCCCCCGCAACCCCGAAATGGGATGCGCGGGTAAAGAAGATGAATGAATGAATGAATGAATATTGCTTATTTCTTAACTAATTACTTCACAGCTGTAGTATTAAGCTACATTACTTTTAACATCACTTTAAGATCAACAAGCATCCAGTTTCTAATAAAGTCACGTTTTGTTTTTTTTGTGTGTGTGTGCATGAGGTCGGGTGGGGGTGTCTGTTTTTGTATCTATTATCCTAAATCATCTTTTTGTGTGTGTCGGTGTGTGTTTCAGTGTGTGTGTGTGCGCGCGCTCTCCAGGGAGTATCAGTCAAACAGGTGATGGGTTCTTCTGATAAGATGTCTCTCTTTTTATTTTTCTAAATCATATCAGTGAAACTTGAAAATGAACTCTTTATATAAAATACACAAGAGGCAACATTTCAATTTATTTTACTCCCTTACTATTCCAGTAAAAATTAGTCTAAAATGCCTCTCCAAGGCATACCCAAAGTAAACTGATAGCGGTTCCTGAACCATTTGGAGTAGATGCATAGTTTTGGTCTCTTGTGAAAGGTAACTCTGAACTTTTATCCCCGGCAGTCAGAATCACTGTAAGTGCTGCTGGCGTTGAGTAATAGGACTTTGAACACACTGAAATAGACAGATAGGTTTTTTCCGCCTGAATATTTCTTTTGCAAATTGATGCTTGTAGATGACTTTATCTTGGACTTGTTAGCTGGAAAACACAATGGGACCACAACATGAAGCCTTATCCTAGTTTAAGTTCAATAAAAACTCATAACAATACCACAAAAACTGCATATTTCTTTTTTATGTTTTCTCTAATGGAGTATTTAGGCGTTCTCCAGAAAAATATCTCTGTAAATATCCATATTTTTATTCATGAAATCTAAATTTTGACCATCAGTATTCATATTTAAGATATGTATACCAACATTTTGGCTGTATATCTTCACAGTGAGGCCATTTACCTGTCACTTCAAATTGTGTGTAGTATCGCTATTATTGAGGTGCTGGAGCTGTAGATAACCCCCTGAGGTGGCAGATTATCTGCTGTTGGCGTTTACTGTGCCTCATATTGTGATTGTGTCTTGAAGTTGTTTGCATCAGTTGATTCATGAGCAGCTTAGCTTTCCAACGGTTTATGAGTATAAATGTAAACGTAGCGTTTGTGTGAATAGATGGGAAGATAAAGACAAAGAAATGACTCCTCTGCCTGCTGCGGGCCGTCGGAACAGTAAGAGTGTTAAGACCCTGTAAACAATTTCAAATCATTTCTCAAGTCTCCTCCTTCTACCCTCGGAGTCACAGTTTCTCATTTCTTCAGAGTCAAAGTTTTGGTGGAGGGCCGCAGATCCTCCCGTCAAGTTTGTTTTTCATAAATCCCAAAGTTTGCTAAGAAAGCAGCCTGCGTCTTGTTCGAAGCCTTTGTGGCCACAGGTTGCATCTTCCGTATTTAGCACTAGGACGAGTAGAAAATTAGTTTAACAAGCAGCCAGCTCGTATTTGATATTTGAGGTATTCATTGACCATCAGCAGCTTTGCCCTGCAGTGTGTCCAGAGGTCCTGAAGCCTGTAATTACAGTGAAGCTTGCGGGTTCAACACACTCCAACTGCCAGCTAAGAAGACATGTAAATTAGACAGTGACCAGGTTGGAGAGACTAACTGGCTCCCCAGAAGTGCGAGGTTTAATAATTGACCTTGAAATTAGAAAATATTACGCTACTTGTTACTGAAAAAGGAATCACGTTACTGTGGTGCCTTTCTGTGTAATGTGTAAAGACTGATATATGATCTGAAAACTGTCAACTCTAATGCTGTTATTCTATTGTCAGGACATCATCAGGACTTTGTTTGAAGATTGACCCAAATGCTGCGTTCTGCATCCAGTGTTTCTTTGAAAACAAGAAATCTGAATCATTTGAAGTGTTGTTTTCTCACTGACTGATGGTTTCATAGCACCTGTGATTGTTTATATTCCAAACTGCTGACTCAGTTTACCTGTTAATACTCACTAGACCTGCAACAGTTAATCAGCTGTCGACTATTAAATTGAGTAAAATGAGTAATTTTTCTAAGAAAGCAAGCCCAAATTCTCTCATTCCAGTTTCTTAAATGTGAATATTTTCTGGTCTCTTCAGTCCTCTTTGACAGTAAACTCAATATCTTTGGGTTGTGGATGTCATCCTTGGCTTCGGGAAACACTGATCAGCGTTTTTCACCATTTTCTGACATTTTATAGAGCAAACAACTAACCGATTAATTGAGAAAATAATCTACGGATTAATGGACGGTGAAAATAATTGTTAGCTGCAGCTGCAATGCAAACAGTGCCCATTTCATTGTAATGTGTAGAGCACAATTTAAGACAAACAAGTTTATCAGGTCCAAACACTAGATGGCTGTATGAATGTGGCAGTGAGGTCCATGAACCTGTCATTGAGAGTCCTGTGCAGCTCAGCAGGCAGGAAATGCAACTGAACCTGGATAGAGAGTTTTTATTTTCTGCCGGCCACCCTTAGTAAAATGTATGCGCTCTTGATGAATGGTGGGATAGTCGAATGGATTCCACAGGATTGGAAGGGAGAGGAGCAGTGGGAAGGGGCAACGGTTGAGAAGAGAGGTGAGTTAGTAATAATAAGATTGGATAAGAAAAGGGAGGGGAGAGATGGAGGGCAGCATGGGTGTTATAAGGGAGGAAAGAGGTTGTTCAGGGTTGAGCAGTGAAGCAGAGAAGCTGTTGCACACCGCAGCTGAATTGCGAGTGTGTGCGTCTGTGCGCGCGCGTGTGTCCGTGGGTGTGTTTGTGAGTAAGCGTCTGCATGAGACGATGAGTTTTTAACCCCAGAACTGAAGGAGCTGAGCGTCCTCTCGCTGCCTCAAAGTCACTTTCCCTCCTCCTCTACCCATCTCCCCATCCGCCCAAAGTCACTCGCTCTCCTCCGCTCCTCTCTGACGCACACTCTCTCTCTCTCTCGTCGGGGGGTCCCGTCAGCCTCGGCATTAAGATTCACACCGCACCACAACTCCCGCCCGTCAAACAGAGGAGTATTACGAGGCGAGACATGACTCTTCTCTTCTCTAACTGTGGTCCTTCCTCATCACCACGCCTCTGTGCTCACACCATATCCCTCCCTAAAATCACTGTAAAACCATGCTCAGATACCCCCCCTCCCACATGTATGCTTGTTGTATTCTGCTCTACGCCACACTTCACATGCCAAGAGCATGTTGAGATATAGATTTGTGCATGTGATCAGTGCGTTGTCTCCACTTTCCTCTTCTCTCTGCCGGCCTTGGGATTGCACCTCATTTCTAAATTTATCCTCAAAGTGTGCCACCTCTCCTGTGAGCGGCTGCTGGGATTCTGGGGGAGGCAGAGGGGTGAAGAGGGGTATAGAGATTGGTGAGAAGAGGGGAGAGAGGCGGACGGGGGGGTTGGGGGGGGATAATCAGGGAGGAGGGAGGAGAGGAGGTGTGAATGAGGGAGGGGGGTGTGTGTGCGGTGTATGTATGTGGGACACAGCAGCTCACACTTTCTCTGCTTTCTTCCTCTTTTTCTTATCTCTTCTGCCATCATCCCATCTCTGTCCCCCAGGCTGCTGGGTTTATTCGGGGAGGGGGATTAGCATTGTGAATGTGTGTGTGCTTGTGTGCAGATGTTGTGTGCGTAACTAGCATTTGCACCCCAGTTATCACATGCATGGCCTCTGTTTTGCATATTTTCATGGAAACATACATGTTACTGAACCCAAGTGGTTGTGTGCTGTGTTCAAAGGTGTGCCTGCACTTTGCTATAGGCCGGACCCTGGAGGTGTACAGCCGATCATCTCAGCTATTGTACGCTTAGGATTACACCTGGACAGATGTGTGGGTGTGTGTGTTTTGGAGGCTGATAAAGATACAACCCAATGTATCCACTTGTGAATACCCATGAGTAGAAAATCAATATCCTCAGCAGGATTAATTACTGGGCACACAGCACGTGTAGGCACTAGTGTCTACATACCACTGGTGTGCACACACATGACATTTGCTCACCTTGTACAATATTAGTCGGAGAGTCAGCGCTGTCGCGTTATACTCTGCCTCCTACCATTTCACATCTTCACTGACGTCAAACAATAACTGTTATGTTGAGGGAATATGTGGCTCTTTATGTGTCAAGATGTGTGTGCGCACGTGTGCGTCTGTGCTTCGTACAATAGCTGCCATGTGTGGTTAATCTCCCTATGACAATAGCCCCCCTGAGCTGCCAGCTCTCAGGCCCACAGGCCTGGAGTGAAGCCTGGGGACGGGGGTTGGAAGTCACCCAGCCAGGACTCAAGGGACTGGTGCTGGACTGCCGCCAACTCTCCCTGTGTGGGGATGATTGAGGGGGTTGCAAGGACACGACTGCTCTGCAAGGAGGGGGACAAGAGAGGAGGCAGGAGGAGGAGAGGAGAGATAATGAGAGGAGAGGAGCACAGATGGAAATGAATAGAAGGGCTGGGAATGAACAGAGGAGGGGAGAGAGGATAGGCTAACATTCAGTTATGGCTGCAAAAAACTCCCCATATGTTTGTTTCTTTGGGAATTTTTTGTCAGATGTCCGTGCAGCGAGCTCTGTTACACCAAGAATTCTGCAAGATTTAGGCTGTGTTTCCACCAAGCAGTCCACTTCAGTCCATCACACATTAGAACGGTTCTGTTCGTATTTCCACTGGCAAAAGTTTTGGATTGAGCCAATCGAACCGTCCCGTTCCATCCTGCTTTTTGTTGGCCCTCTGTTCTGGTTCCAAATGAGCTGAGCTGATACTGGATGGTGGGGTTAAAACACTGCAGACCACTGATTGGTCAGAGAGAACTGGAGCAACCAGATTTGTCTGCTCTTTTTTTTTTTCAGCAGCACTTTGTCTCACTGCCTGCAGCCTTTTCTCAAGCAAAGCTCGTCTCTTTGTTGTAATAAACAGCCATATAGAAAGAAGAAAGAATCACTAGATGGCCTCCGTTGTGTTCTTGTTCTTATAAGAGTAGCGTAGCGCAGAGCTTAATGCATGCAGTTGAGTTGGTCAAAGAGAACGAGCAGCAGACAAGTGACGGTGAGCACGAGCAGAGCACAGGAACAGGTTAGCGGTAGGCTGTCAATCTGGCAGTAAATGTACAGTACAGGTTACCGTGTGTCAGTTAACAAATGCTGCAGCTACTCAAGACCAAGAAATGTCTCATCTGTTGTTTCCCAACTGCTGGAAAAGTGAAGGGGGTCAAGCCCCACAGTACCACCTACATTCATGAGTACTCTCTGCAGTGGAATCGAGTTTAGGTACATGTTGTTATGGGTTTCAAGGGCACTGCACTAAATGTGTTTAGTGGAAACGCAGTTTTAGTAGCAGCATTAACTACAGCTCTGTCCAGTGTCACATATCAGCCCAAGTTCTCAAAAACCTTAAAAACAAAAGAAAGAAAATGTCAAGAGATGCAATTCAGACATTCTGGGTTCATGGTTGGCTGTGGGTGTAATAAGATCACAGAGTTTATGAAAACAAAACGGTGTACACGTAAGGTAGATGCCTCATTTGACTTCCTTCAGATCATAATAGCTTGAATTTAGAGCTCACTCAAATGAGGAAATTAACAGTTCTTTGACACTGGATCTTATTACTGAGATAAGTTGCTCTATCTGACTAAGGAGGACATGGACAGTTGCTATGAATATATATACAGGACTTGTACAATTGGTTAGTGATTTACAATGAGTTATACTGTAACCGTACTCAGCATGGGAGTGCAAAGGTGTGAAATTTAAATGGCAACAAAACCTAATTTGTAAATGTGTTCACCCAGTTTCAAATGGGCTTAATTGCCTCAATTAAACAACCCTCATGACACCAAGTGTAAAGATACAGATGGTGCAGTTTCAGTGGGTTTCTTTTCTCTGATTTCCCCACTGACACTGTAATCTCAGAAAGAAAGAACGCATTCAAAGTTCACCATCTGTATCTTTACGCGCAGCAGTGAGAGGGTGATAATTTATATTTTCTTTGAAATCTCAGAGGCTGCACTAAATCCCATCTAAAATGAATCACGTTCACCCGCATGTTGCTGGAATATTATGGAATTGAGTCCATGCTACATCTGAAATTCTTTCAGACATTAATTAGAAAGACCTCATATCTTTCCAAGCACGGCAGACAGATTTAGAACACTTTTTAATGAAAATAGCGTTGTCGCCATCGTACGGGCCTTGGGAATATGCGGTTTGAGCTACGCACGGTTTGTTGTCGCGCACTTGGATGTAAATGCAGGGTGCTTGACTTCAGCGTGTCGTTCTGTAACAGGGTGACTGACTGCAGTGCCTGCGTCTACCTGCAGTATTGACTTTTTCTTTAGAGCTTCAGCCAGTGCAGAAACTCTTTGAGTTCAGTGTGATTTTATAGTGTGTGTGTGTGTCTCTTATTTCATCCAGTTTAACCTGCAGGTAGTCTGAGCTGATTCACAAGATCAGCAGTGGGATTGGTTTAGGCAGAAATAATTGATTAGTAGAAATTCATAGGGACAGAGAGCGATGGACAGACAGTCTCTGATGGAGTCACCAGCTGATACGCTGTTTATATAAGGATGGAGACAGTCATGACTCCTCTTTGGCAGTTAGTTTTGATCTGCAGTGTCCAGGTATGATTCCTCATGTCAAACACGGTCTGTAACTTCTTCTTAATTCTTGGTGTAAAAATAAAATTGATTGCTGTTTGCTGTTGTCCATCACTGTTCCCAGTTTTCCTTTTGTTAAAGCCTCCACACACCTGTAGTCCACCCACACACGTGCTTTCGCTTATGCTGCCTGATGAGGCCCCTGTACAAATGTACTACAAACTGCCCTTGATTGATGTCTCCTCCATCCTCCTTTAGGTATTGTTGCACCTGTTTTGGGAGGTCAAGTTGTCTTTTATACACTGTAGAAAGGTAAAATCAGACCAGATTTTGCCAGCTGAAATTGACTTGCCTGGTCAGGCAAAAAGCAAGTAGAACAGGTGGGTCGGGTTTTCATCATACGCTGTGTGAGCTAGCAAAGCTGGCGGGCTAACAACAGCAGTCGACATATTTTTCTCAGACGTTTTGTGTCTCTGTCCTTGAATTTACTACAGTTCTACATTTCCACACCTCTCTGCAGCTCTGAATTATATCGCCAATCATATAAACAAGAAAATGAGTCAGTATTTCCTGAATGAGGGGTCAGTCCCAGCCTCTCTAAAAGCAGCTTGACATTGGAGAGTCTCTTGATTGTGTCCAAGTGCAATCAGCTTAAACCAAGGCGTTAGAGCTGAGAAGGAAGCTGAGAGTGAATATGTCTCGACCCGTTCCTCATGGAAATGAATGATGAGCCAATCCGATCTGACCACGCTGCAGTTTGAATCAACCACAGAAACTGAAGACGCCTGTGTGGGTGTGCAGGGCCTCGAATGTAACTCATTCGTCATCCATTGTGAACTTTACAGTTAAGAAATCTGAGTGCTATCTGCAGCATCTGCTCCATAAGCACACACCAGTATTCACCGCTATGGCAGGCAAACCACTGAATTACCCAGAATTCATTTTAACTTTGGTAAAGCCTGATCAACAAATGCTATGAATGCTGAGGACATGGCAGCCCCTGAAGCACCTTAAAGAGGGAATACTTGACAAATTCAAAATGTCAGGTAATTTCCAGATAAGATTGGAAATGTATTTATAAACTATGTTTACTCTGCTAAACAGCACACAGTGCTTTGTAGATCAGAGACACAAATCCCCAGACACATGAAAATAAACAACGCACACTGTAGCTTTTTATTGTTCTAAAGAAAGGGAATTTAATCCTTTTGTATTTTAGTTAGCGGCTGCTGCGAGTGGAGCGTGATGACCTTGTAGATGATCTGAATTTGCATTGCTGCAAAGACTTTCGTTACATCTGATCTAGAAAAATGTCTCTCTTCACCTCAACTAACTTGATAGTGATGAAACTGGAAAGTTTCTGAGTCGTCCTGGTCCTTTGATGACGCCAACCAAACAGCATGAATGAACCATCAGAGACCCGCTGTGATTATTTTGACTGAGACCAGATCCCACCAGCAGCGAGTGAACCTGTGAGCGTAGTTTATGTGTCTGTGACTGTTAGTGTATTATACAATGGATGCCTGTTTGCATGTGTACATTTTCCCAGCAGTGGATTATTTTTTTATGCCTTAATACCTTAATATCATGTCTTCAGCAAAGCAGTGTTTTTGGGCAAACACACACACACACACACACACACACAATGACACATTCGCGTAGTGCAGAGAGAAGATCCATGTGAGAAATGTGTTTTCAATAAGACCAGGAGCTTAGTGCGTTCTGCATTAAGAGGAGAGCAAAATGAGCAGTTTTTCTCCAAGGAAATATCTAGGAAGAGATTGGACAGCTACAGCGCTATCGCAGATAGCACATGGTAAATGAGCGTAGACTGTGGTAGTCAACAGGGAGATAACTATCTCCCTCTCTCTCTTACTGCCAGTCTTGTTTCAGATTTTCTCTCAGTTCTCATTTATTCCATCTTTCAACATGCATTTTACCATTGCTCTTTCCCTGATGCTCACTGCTGTTACAACATATCCATCTTGTCTTTTTCTCGTCTTTGTAAGTCTGTCTGTGTGTGTGTGTGTGTGTGTGTGTGTGTGTGTGTGTGTGTGTGTGTGTGTGTGTGTGTGTGTGTGTGTGATAGAGAAGAGAGGGGGAGGATGTACAGTATCCCTGTGCATTTAGCTGTGAGTGCATGTGTGAGTGGATCTGTGTGTGTTTGTGACTGCTACAGTTATGCATGCCTGCCCTCGGGCCGGGCATAAATCATCATTAGATATGGCAGGTGTGTGCATGTCTGTGTGCACACA